>NC_090248.1:23460698-23465698 GCF_037325665.1 Littorina saxatilis | reverse complement strand
GAAAAAAAGAGAAGAGAAACTCGAAAAAACATGAACGATGGGTGGGACTGAGTGAGGAGAGGGGACAAAGAATAAGAAAAAAGGAAAGAAACACGAAAAGGTAAAGAAGGGGAAAAAGATGACTTTTAGAACAGGCTGCACAAATCCTAGTCAAAGTGAGCCTAGGGCCTATAGTCTCTTTGAAAAAAGCAGGGTGGGCGTTTGCTAGGTAGTTACCCCTGTGCACAACTTTTGGCCCAAAGTGGGGGGTGGGCGTTTGCTAGATGGTGGGCTTATGCTAGGGATTTTACGGTACGCCCAAACGTTGTTTTTTCGTTACATATCTTGATGACGTCACGTCTGTTTAAAAAAAAAAGTTCAAGTCGAGCTGTAGTGACCGTATTTTTTAATTAAATTACTTGATTTTTTTTCTCAAACTCAAAATAATTATGTTCTATGTAGACATGCTTCTCGAAGGCTTACTCGATCCGTCTCGGTCTACGGGTTTCGGCTAGCCAGTCCTTACAGTACTTATCTCGATGATGAAAGATCTCGGGTTTTCAGCGTCGATCTTTTAGTTTCAGGGAAACAGATTGACAAAATGTTGTGAAATCGCTTGGAGCAGTTTTTGTTTGTTTGTTCATTTGTTTGTTCATTTGTTTGTTTGCTAGCCTCTAACCAGACGCGCTGCATACCTTCGAAAGCTGCCGTCCGTTGGAAATGGGTTAATGCTAGTTTACACTCCAGTCGACAAGACTAGTGCTGTGGACAACTAAGCGGCGATTCGTGCAGTATGAGCGTCATGCTTTTGTCGTTACCTCGCAAGTTCATCTAGAATTCCGATAGATCCTAGCGGACGATGGCACAATTAATGATGAGACAGAGTTTAGAACTGCAAATAGCTGTAAAATAATTCCCAGTTGGCCCAGCCGGTTTACGCGAAGCATTTGCAACGTGGATAAAATCAGAGACGTAGTTGATCTAATTAGGCCTGCTACACCGATGTGGCACAGCTGATCGAGGCACAAATTTCAGCGCAGTTACATCATATCTTCGTGATTTAAAGAGCAACTTTCTTTTCGCTTTAATGTGATGATTTTTAAAAATTCCAAACGTCATAAGGGCAGTATCTTTTTTTCCCTCCAATTTTCTATTACCGAGAAGAAGTTTCATAACGTTCTACATCACTTTCATAACTGCATCAGTTTTATAACTGTGGTGGTAATTAAGGGTCACAATTAGTGTCCATGAATAACTCTCTCAGCCATGGGAAGTGCCAGCAAAGTTACGGCCCTTGCACGTGACGCAAGGTTTACCGAACGATAAATCGACTTCCAGGTGAAATTCATGACGATTTTGCTTCATTATACAGCCCATTGGCACTGTTCACTCTGTCTGTGAAGTCCGGTGCCCGGCAACAGATCCCTTGACTTAGGGACACTAAACTTCAACATTGCAACACAACTGGTTTGCCAAACTCGTCAGAACATTGAATGAATGGCACAGCTTTGTTTTCTTTTTTACATTTAGTCAAGTTATGACTAAATGTTTTAACATCGAGGGGGGAATCGAGACGAGGGTCGTGGTGTATGTGTGTGTGTGTGTGTGTGTGTGTGTGTGTGTGTGTGTGTGTGTGTGTGTGTGTGTGTGTGTGGGCGTGTGTGTGTGTGTGATTAAACTACTGGACCGATCTTTATGAAATTTGACATGAGAGTTCCTGGGAATGATATCCCCGGATGTTTTTTTCTTTTTTTCGATAAATATCTTTGATGACGTCATATCCGGCTTTTTGTAAAAGTTGAGGCGGCACTGTCACACCCTCATTTTTCAATCAAATTGATTGAAATTTTGGCCAAGCAATCTTCGACGAAGGCCGGACTTCGGTATTGCATTTCAGTTTGGTGGCTTAAAAATTAATTAATGACTTTGGTCATTAAAAATCTGAAAATTGTAAAAAAAAAATTTTTTTTATAAAACGATCCATATTTACGTTCATCTTATTCTTCATCATTTTCTGATTCCAAAAACATATAGATATGTTATATTTGGATTAAAAACAAGCTCTGAAAATTAAAAATATAAAAATTATGATTAAAATTAAATTTCCGAAATCGTTTCAAAAACTATTTCATCTTATTCCTTGTCGGTTCCTGATTCCAAAAACATATAGATATGATATGTTTGGATTAAAAACACGCTCAGAAAGTTAAAACGAAGAGAGGTACAGTAAAGCGTGCAGCGCAACCGCTGCCGCGCCAAACAGGCTCGTCACTTTCACTGCCTTTTGCACTAGCGGCGGACTACGTTCAGTTTCATTCTGTGAGTTCCACAGCTTGACTAAATGTAGTAATTTCGCCTTACGCGACTTGTTTTCTTCTCCTGCTTGTCCCGACGCTTGTTCCTTCTCCCAGTATGCTCTCTCGCCGCCCCGTCCCTGCACTCACTGCAACATCCACCCCTCAACTTCGTTCCGCCGCCAGACTTGTTTTTTTCACTTTCTGAGTTAACCAGTGTTGGTTGGTCAGACCTCACAATCGCATTCGTGAATTTACAGACACTCCAGGGAAGGATGGTCAGGCCGCTGCGGTAGGCTACCCTCGGAAGATGACACTGCACTGCTGCCGAGTCACTTCGACGGTGTTCAGAATGGCACAGCTCTTGTTTTTTCCAGTTTGTTTGTTTGCTTGCTTAACGCCCAGCCGACCACGAAGGGCCATATCAGGGCGGTGCTGCTTTGACATATAACGTGCGCCACACACAAGACAGAAGACGCAGCACATGCTTCACGTCTCACCCAGTCACATTATTCTGACACCGGACCAACCAGTCCTAGCACTAACCCCATAATGCCAGACGCCAGGCGGAGCAGCCACTAGATTGCCAATTTTAAAGTCTTAGGTATGACCCGGCCGGGGTTCGAACCCACGACCTCCCGATCACGGGGCGGACGCCTTACCACTAGGCCAACCGTGCAGTTTTTTTTTCCAGTGACCATTTCGAAATCTAGTCATACAGTAATAAAGATAAATGACAATTCCAAACGAACTTCTGATTCAGCTGTCCTCAGTTAATTAACATGACCGTTAAAGGACTTAAAGCCCTGTCCAGACTTGGTCGCCGTTTTACGCTCTATGCGCCGCAGGCCGTTTTGTGCGTCGCGCGGGATTTGCCGAGTGGCCACACATCGACGATTCTTTTCACAACGCGGTATCAGTGGAGAGGGTCACCTGACAAGAAGGTTCAGTTGCATTCGACTGCTGCGCCGCGAGCGGCTGACGTCATCGCTCTGGTTTGCTCTGATTGGTCAAATTTCCGTCGTTCTATGTCTGTGTCATAGAAATTAGAACACGCGCTATTCTTCTGCAAATAACGCTTCGCGATCATAGCACGCTGCGGCGCTCCCACGTGGGCCGTTTTGAGCATAAGTCGCTACATTGGGTGTGCACGTTAAAGATCCCACGATTGACAAAAGGGTCTTTCCTGGCAAAATTGCTTAGGCACAGTTAATAATTGTCTACCTCTGTTCTGCTGTTGTGCATGGGGAGATTCGCGTGATTCGTTGTGTCAGATGTGATGAAGTGTGTCTCTTCACTAGACAAACATTGAGCCACACAAATAATCCCACAGGTCGTGTCACTGACCCAGACAGTTCGGTAACTGGCCTGTTTTCTATTGTTTTCTCTCTGTCTGACTCTGTCTGTATGTCTGTATGTCTGTCTGTCTGTCTGTATAACTAAATCTATCTCTCTTTCTCTCTCTCTCTCTCTCTCTCTCTCTCTCTCCCTCTCCACACACACACACACACACACACACGCACGCACACACACACACACACACACACCCCCCCCCACACACACACACACACACACACACACACACACACACACACACACAATTGACCCAATGTAAAAAGCATGTACAAAGTGGTAGTACCATAAACAGTGAAAGTGCATTTTTATTGAAATCGCGTTTCGAGTTATTTGAATGAATAGTTGTACGTTATTCCAAAAATGACAAATTGAGCAAGTTTTTTTTTAACATATTGCACAATACAATCCCTGCAAAGAATGGCACGATTTGTGAAGAAAAGTTGTTTTCTCCACTCCGTCAGAAAAAGGTTGCAAGTGTAGAATTCAAAATTCGGATTAATTAAATCCCGAGGGTTTAATTTATAATCCAAATGTGCATTTTTTTGGAGAGCCTGAGCTTTTAATGACGTCACTACCTGACCAACCTACGCACATGTATCACATCGCCTGCAGTTCCGACAGCCACTTACAAGCGAAAGGGACAGATGTGTGAATTAATTAATTACTTTAATCATCGTTTGTTTTTCAAATGCCCTCTACAACGGGATTCAATTAATCAAAAGCTTTGATTACCCAGAGGCAGTTCAAAGGTACATGGAATAAGGATACGATTAAAAAGCTTCGAACTCATTTGAATGATTATAATGCTGCATGCGGCTTGGCAGCTTGGCTATTACAAAGTGCTCTAAGAAAAAAGCAACAACAAATAGCACAACAACAACAACAACAACAACAACAACAACAACAACAACAACAACAACAACAACAACAACAACAACAACAACAACAACAACAACAACAACACAACGTAGTGCTATGCCAATTATACATTTTCCGTTCAAACTAGTGGAAAATAGGCACAATTTTCTGTAACTTTTTGTGTTTTTAAGATAAAAAAACAACCAACCACCCCTTTATTTTGATAGTGATTCATCTTCAATGAAAGTAATGTGATCACGAGACGAACGCTGCCAGTATTTTGCTTGAGGCCAGTCTGCTTTTCAACTGTCTAAACCGAATTGTCTGGATCTCTTTTGGTCTGACCTTACTAATGGAATAGCTTCCGGACAACCAATTTTTTGTGTGAGATCAATTCTGTGCTGTTCCTCTTTGATAGCACTCATTTAATAGTCGTAAGAGAAAAGAATCGCTCCAGCAATAGAAAGAAAGTACATGTACCTGCGTTATCACAAAGCCTCAAAGGGTCTGTGA
>NC_090248.1:23413198-23455698 GCF_037325665.1 Littorina saxatilis | reverse complement strand
CAATACGCTACCGCGCTATTCTGGCGTGTGCATATCACTGCGTTTTGCACGTGGGAGGTGAGCGATTTCCTTCTCGCGGGGATTGACGAAGCTGTACTGTCTTGGTGAAAAAAATACAGTGCGTTCAGTTTCATTCCGTGAGTTCGACAGCTTGACTAAATGTAGTAATTTCGCCTTACGCGACTTGTTTTATACTTTTCTTTGTCTGTGTTTTGTTTTTTTTCCCCCTCGGAAGAGATATCTTACAATTGCTGTACAACTGAAAAGCCCTTCTTCTGTCATTATTTGCTTACACATTGTTCTCGCATCATGGATCAAACCCCCCGCGAGTTATTTAAAAAACAACTCGTGTAAATCTGGTACGACACAGCAAGCCATATAGTATTCTCTATATTTCTTTTCTGTCTTACCATACGTAGAGAATACTACATGGCTTGCTGTGTCGTACCAGATTTAAACGAGTTGTTTTTTTGAATATTGAACTGCGAGCGAAAGCGAGCTGTTCACTATTTGAAAAAGCAACGAGTGTAAATCTGGTACGACACAGCAAGCCATGTAGTATTCTGTTTATCCAGATACTGTACTTACGTGTATTTTACTGAAAATGTCCTGCAGTCGAGGCAGCTAAATTGAAGACGCTTGTTTTGGAACCTCGATCTCTTCTAAAGCCTCGTGCAATATATTACGTCAAAGCAAAGAAATGTCACTCTGAAAGTGTGGCGTGACGTGTTAGTTCTAATAATTCATCGAGGGTAATTAGCGAGCGCAATTTTTTTTTCTATAATGACGTTTGTCTCGGTGACTTTGGCATCATAAGCAGTGGAAACTTGCTGACATGACCTCATTTACATGATATACACACGTGTGATTTGAACGATTATTAACTCACGAGTGTCTCTCTCACGTATGTAGGATAACTATGCTTTCTTGTGTTTTAAACTATTCTTATGGAGACGGGAGCGGTCTTAATCCTCAAGAAATTGTTTTATTTCTGTGCATGTTCCTACCGTATTTGGAGAGAAAAAGGTAACAGTTTCCAGAAACAAGCACTACAGCTTCATTTTGCAATTTTCACACCGAAACCATACAAGGAAAAAACAATAATCCTGGAAACCCAAGAATACTCAAAGGCCTTGCTTTGCGCAACCATTTTGCTGATCAATATCACAGCGAAACCATTTGCCATGATTACTTTCTTCAGATCCAAATTGCTGACTTGTGGAGAGAGAAAAAAAAGTCGCTTTTCGGAGAAGATTATTTTCACTGACTGATTGAAAACAGAAGCCTTGTCGCGAAAACTCACAGATAATTTCTGTCACACGTTCCCCGCGGGTGAGCGATGGGTTTTATTTTTCTCTGTAAAATGTCACTGCCCGCTGGTTTGTAAGTTGTTTGAGAGAAAATAATCTACTCAGCGGACAAAAAGTACCCAACCATTTTTTTTAATTCAATTTTTCTCCCATCCTGTCCGATTTTATTTCCCAGAAAATGTCGCTGACTATTAGATGGTTAGGGAAGAATTCATGTTATTAATTGTAATTCTCTGATTAAAAAAAGTGCTCTACTCGGCGCAAAAAGTAACTTACCGATTTTATAAGTTGACTTTCTCATAGTTTGTCACTCTTTCCACCATAGTGTAAAAATGTGTAATGGATTCATTATTTTTCTCCGTGAAATGTCAGTGACTGCTGATGCGTGGTCAGGGAGAAATTCATTTTTAGTAGCACAGTAACACCTCCCATAACGGCCCCTCCCAATAACGACACCTCCCAATAGCGACGCGTCCCAATAACAACATGTGCCGTTTTCCGACCGATTTTCTTTGCACGGATACATCTCACACTGTATTGCATTTCCTGAAGCAAAGTATTTGGATTGTTACCGTGTCTGCAGGGTATAGGTTAATGGTCCGATCCTTTTCGTGCAACGATTGTACGCACACCAGCACACACAAGAAAATTGGTTGATTAAAATCAACATGGCCGAAGCAATGTTTTCATAAAAGAAGCGGTATTGTACGGGCACATGTTGTGTATTTGGGTTACATGTGTTGCAGAATATTTGAAAATCCGTAGGCATAAAAACATGCAAAGAAGAGTGATAGGTCCCTGTTGTGAATATATAGTCAAGTGGATAAAATGATTACTTATGTTTCACACTAGTTTTGCTGTTACAGCAGTCCCTCTCATGAACGGACACCTTTGGGCCAGTGCAAACCTGTCCGTACATTGCAGGTGGCCGGTCACGGGAGAGCCCCCTCCCCCATCACACACACTCAGACACACTGACGGACTGAGAGTCTATTTGCTACTGGTGAACGAGCTCTACTTGTCCTAAAACAATAAGGTCAAACTACTACAACTTATAACTGAAAGGAAAAAAGCTGTCCTGTAAAAATGACGTTAAATCAACGGTGTCAGAAAAAGAGAGATAAAAGAAATCCTCAAATTCCTGAGGATACAGGCACCCCATGAAAGCAGCCACGAACATACTCACATGCTTGTGCAGATATTTTGCAATAATATGAATTGAAAACCTACATATGTGGTAATTTCTTTGTTTTGTGTGTGTGGCTTTATTGAATACTTCAGGCAGTGACTTTTCCCTGTCCAGTTTTCTCTTTCGTCTCTCTTACCCCTCGCTTACCCACCCCCACCCCCTTACCCTCCACTCCCTTTACCCAGCCCCGACAGCACAAATTTGTAATCTGCAAGGCAGAGTACACATTTTCCAAAAGGAAGACTACTCCTCTTCTATTATATCCAGAGATCTTCCAGCTGTCTCCACCATAAGCCAAGTGGTTGAGTCTTATACACCCTTTCCACACAACCGTTCTAGGTCCCGTTCCCGTTCCGACCAAGGAACGGTGCGGGCACGGGAGGGATCGGGACAGAACCGCAATGAACGTAACTGATCGTTAACGGAACTGCTTTGAACGGTAGGGTCGGTAGGGACAGCTGAGTTTGGGCTGCATGTTCACATTTTTAGCCGTTCCCCTATCGATCAGAAGGAACGGTAATGGAACCTCAACCCATCGGTAACGGAACGCTCGGATCGTTAAAGGAACTTAAAACAACGGTAACGCAACGGTAGCGCTCTCACACACTGAGTTGTCATTCCCGCATTCCACACATCCGTTCTAGGTCCCGTTCCCTTACCGACCAAGGACGGCTGCCCCTATGGTCAGACGCTGCTCAAAGATGCCAAAAAACGGCCGTTTGCGCAGCGTTCCATTGTTGTGGCAGCAGTCCTTGGTTGGTACGGGAACGGGACAAAGAACGGTTGTGTGGAATTGGGGGTATAACTTTTGACACCGACAAACTGTAGAATGAACAGATCTATGAGGTAACCGTCTCAATGGTCCAGGCTCAGGAAACAAAGAGTATATATGGCCTGGTGCGATTGTAGCTTCCCTCCTTCGTGTCCGATAGACAAGGACAATAAATAGTAGAGCATAGTGCAATTTCATGTTGGCATCTTCTTCACTGAAAGCTATAACCCAAGGACTGAAGACCAAAGTGCTTTACCCCACTTCTGACCCGAATCACCCCCCTCCTGCTAGAGACGAAAGAGGAAACTGGACAGGGAAAAGTCAATGCCTGAAGCATTCAATAAAGCCAGAACAAAAGAAATTACGACATGCAGGTTTTCAATTCATATTTTTGCAAAGTATCTGCACAAGCGTGTGTGCTTCTGTGAGTATGTTCGTGGCTGCTTTCGTGGAGTGCCTGTATCCTCAGGAATTGTTTTAGTACAAGTAGAGCTCGTTCACCAGTAGCAAAGACTCACTCAGTCCGTCTGTGTGTCTGAGTGTGTGTGATGGGGGGGGGGGGACCTCTCCCGTGACCGGCCACCAACACGTGTAACCCAAATACAACATGTGCCCGTACACTACCGCTTCTTTTATGAAAACTTTGCTTCGGCCATGTTGATTTTAATCAACCTATTTTCTTGTTACTTTTTAATATGGGTGCCAGCCAAGAAACTGAATAAACAAACGATTCCCACTTTGCAAAGAACATTGACAGGCTACGGATTATACGTTTGTTATGTGCCCTGGTAAAAGCGCAATATTTCTTTCAGCTGTGATTCAGGAGTTTAAAACCCTCCCATTTGCTATCCAACCAACAAACCAACCGGTAAAACGAACGAATGCAGAAACGAATTCGATTTGTTTGTCAACAACTTCTTGTGAAGGTCCACCTGAGCAAGAATATGGTGGAATATGAAGGAGCAAAAAGTCAATGTCAACCATCCAAGCAACCAAGCAACCAACCGATAAAACGAACATATTCAGACACGATTTTATATTTAGTCAAGTTTTGACTAAATATTTTAACATCGAGGGGGAATCGAAACGAGGGTCGTGGTGTATGTGCGTGTGTGCGTGTGTGCGTGTGTGTGTGCGTGTGTGTGTGTGTGTGTGTGTGTGTGTGTAGAGCGATTCAGACTAAACTACTGGACCGATCTTTATGAAATTTGACATGAGAGTTTCTGGGTATGAAATCCCCGAACGTTTTTTTCATTTTTTTGATAAATATCTTTGATGACGTCATATCCGGTTTTTCGTGAAAGTTGAGGCGGCACTGTCACGCCCTCATTTTTCAACCAAATTGGTTGAAATTTTGGGCAAGTAATCTTCGACGAAGCCCGGACTTCGGTATTGCATTTCAGCTTGGTGGCTTAAAAATTAATTAATGACTTTGGTCATTAAAAATCTGAAAATTGTAAAAAAAAATAAAAATTTATAAAACGATCCAAATTTACGTTTATCTTATTGTTCATCATTTGCTGATTCCAAAAACATATAAATATGTTATATTCGGATTAAAAACAAGCTCTAAAAATTAAATATATAAAAATTATTATCAAAATTAAATTGTCCAAATCAATTTAAAAACACTTTCATCTTATTCCTTGTCGGTTCCTGATTCCAAAAACATATAAATATGATATGTTTGGATTAAAAACACGCTCAGAAAGTTAAAACAAAGAGAGGTACAGAAAAGCGTGCTATCCTTCTTAGCGCAACTACTACCCCGCTCTTCTTGTCAATTTCACTGCCTTTGCCATGAGCGGTGGACTGACGATGCTACGAGTATACGGTCTTGCTGAAAAATGGCATTGCGTTCAGTTTCATTCTGTGAGTTCGACAGCTACTTGACTAAATATTGTATTTTCGCCTTACGCGACTTGTTATATTTTGTCTTAACAACTGCTCGTAAGGTCCAACAGAACAAGAATATGGTGGAATATGAAGGGGCAAAAACCGGTGTCATTTCTTTCCATCAATCATACAGAGAGAGAACGAGTATTGCCCGCTTGCACGTGTATTAATGCGCGATTATCTGTCATGTTGAACGCCTTTGTCGTGGTTACGCGTCGTCCTTTTCTTTCTGAGCCACGTTGGTCATGTTTTAACCCGTTGGGTCAGGGAAAAAGAAACCCCTGAAAAATAGTTGTTAGTTACGGCAGGAGGTTGTTGACTCTGTCTCCCTCCCTGTCTCTGTATCTCTGTCCATCTCTCTGTCTCTGTCTGTCTGTCTGTCTGTCTGTTGGTATTATTTCATCCCGTGGTGTCAATAAAAAGGAAACACCTGAAAAATATTAAATACGGCAGGAGGTTGTTGACTCTGTCTTCCTTTCTGTCGCTGTCTCTGGATCTCTGTCCATCTGGCTGTCTGTCTCTGTCTCTCTGTCTCTCTATCTGTTGGTCATTTTTTTTTAACCCGTAGGGCCAGGAAAAGGAAACCCCTGAAAATAGTTGTTAGTTACGGGGATAGGTTGTCGACTGTCGCTATCTCTATCTCTCTGTCCATCTGCGTTTTTCTGTATAGATCTATCTCTGTCTCTATCTGTCTGTCTCTATTTGTCTGTCTCTCTCTCGCTCTGTCACTCTTATCATTTCCTTTGTCTAAAAGGGATTTTGAATCTGATGACATTAAAAGCGCATCTTTCTTTCTCATCCTCCTCCTCTTCCTCCTTCTTTTATTGGTTTAAACAATATGTTTTAATTCTGTTGACATATTCAGGAAATTTACATACATGTATAAATATGGTGTACGTCAGTCAAAGCTAGACTGCTCCTGAGATATAAATCGAATGAGTACTCTGTACTTTGATCGATCGCAGTAACTGATCCGTTTTTCGAGTTTCAGCTCCATCCGCCGGTTGATTGTCACCGTTGAAAGCCGAGAATGCATTACCTGAAATGTTACTGGAGATGAAAGCAAAGCAACAAATAAACCCATCAAGAATCAGCATGCAATCTATTGAATTATGTCAGAATCAATGAAAGGTTAATCGTGAAACTCGGTATGGTGTCTCATATTTTGGTAGCCGTTCGAGCGATCGAATTCAGACAATGCTACATGTCATATTACGTAAAACGTAATTCTTCATGTTAACATTTTAACACGCCAGTATGTTGCGAAAGACATGATACACAAATCATATCTTCAGAGAGCGCACATATTTTTTGTGATATATATATATATATAGCTATTCTGATGAACACGTGGGGGAATTCGGGGGCTGTGATTGGATGGTCTCTTCCGATCATCAAAGCATAATGCTACGGAAGTCGGCCATTTTTCTCAATATCCAAAAGCATATTGGCAATAACAAAGACGCATGGTTCCGGTTTACCCACCTGTACCACACGATGTTTTAATCGACAACAGCATACACTGACAACTTGAAATTCTTCTCGGGAATGTTTTTCAGCTTTACAAATGTCGATAGCATACCCTATGGGTATGGGTGGGTGTCACTCTGCTCGTTCCAAATGCCAAGAAACCTGGAAGACAAAGTCCACAAGTGTGACCACACAAATTCCACAGTCCTATTTCAACGCTTTGGTTCTGGGTGAATAAATGAAGCAACTTGACCCCTTCGGCTAAGCAGATGAGAGAGAAAGATCGATAACCTGTGCCGGTGTAACACGAGAAAATTACTCCCACGAGATTTTTACTCCGGAGTAAAAATTTCGTACGAAAATGTTACTCGCTTTACGAAAAAATCACTCCCCCATTACACGAGAAAATTACTCACCACGACAGGTGAGTTCCGAGTAAACATTTCGTACAAAAATGTTACTCCCCAGACGAATAAAAAACGAATAAATTACTTCACCCTAACACGAGCAATTTAATTTCCCATGTCAGGTGTACGAAATTTATACTCCCTTGTCCCCTGTTGGTCTTGGTGGTGGAAGGGGTGGAGGGAGGGTAGCGCGACATTCGTTTGCGCGAGATCACATATTGGAAATTATCCCTTCGCCCGCATCCCATTTTCACGTACGAGATTTTTACTGGAAGTAAAAAAAAATGGGGAGTAAAAATTTCGTGGAGGGAGTAATATTTTCGTGCCTTGGGAAGTTCTTTTCTCGTACGAAAAAATTACTCGGAGTAAGAATTTCGAACGAAATTTTTACTCCGGAGTAAATTTTTCGTGGAGTAAAAATTTCGTGTTACACCGGTCATCCCCAGTCATGATTTACGACCGAACGCCCGTTATATCTCTAATTACACAAAACGTCTTTTGTCTTTATCGCTCACCCTCTTACCAGGTTATACGCTAAAATATTACCTGCCGTTTGAAGTCTGGAGTGTTATTCCGTGGCGGCGGAGGACCCATAAATGTTGATGTGTTCGTACTCTTCTGGGCTGAGATGCACGAACCGAAAGTGGGTGCGACCCAAACGGGAGAGATTCGTCTGTGGTCTGATTCGTTGAAATCACAACACATCTCATTTTCAACCAATCAAAGACTGCGGCTGGCTCCCACCCGGCTGGTAACTTTCTCGTGCACCTCGGCTCTGGTCGCGTGTATATAATGGTGACTTTACACTCCCATACACCCTTGATCAGTTCTCGTGAGTAGCCTAAACACGAGCAATGGATCTGGGGGTGTATGGCTGGGTATGGGTCAGTCAGTGAAGGCAGTGTTGGGACAAACAAGGTTGTTGTGTGAGCGTTTGCAATGCGAGAAGATCAACAAGGCCATGGCACAAAAGTACGTAAGTTAATACATTTGCTAAACAGTGGTGCATCAGTTTTACGCTATTGGAGTTTAAGAACGGTGATTCTAGTTCACTGGGTTCGATCTATGCTTTTACCACAGAAATTACGTTCCAGTCACCGCGGCATTTCTGGCAGAATGACCGAGATCTTTTATGTGCCACAGAGGTGACACGGGGGTGGGACATGGATACCGTATCTGAGTCTACACATACAGTTGACCCGCGTCCGTCGCGAACAGTAGCACTCGAACCCGTGGCCCGGTTTACCAACTGAGATAACGGCACCCGCATTAAGTCGAGACTTCATAATCTTAGAGTATGGACGTATATATATATTGCTATTTCATATGTTACGTGGATAAATTCCATTGGTCAATTGGGCAAAACTGAGCTCAGTGCAAAAGTGATATCAACGACATTTCCGTCGATATCAGTTTTGATATCGACGACCTCTTTATTGCTTCCCCACTTCAAAAACAAAAACACCTACATTTAAAAACAAACAAATATATATGAAAATGTAATTATCCCAGAATTTAGTTGAGCAAGTGACTAAAGACTTTTTGAAAGAAAAGACATTTTGAAATACTGAAAAGTACAAGAAAAGAGTGAACAAAAAGAAATAATAATCAGAGGGAGGGATATGGAACAGCCAAAACTGAGACAAATACTTTTGTAATTTCTTTACAGTAAATACAAAATGTCAAGCGAATTAGCAATATATCTAACATTGACTGACTGTGTGATGATATCTTCTGCTATTGGTCCGTTTCGACAGTGATATCAAAATCTCGACCTCCGGTCTCGATTTTGATATCACTGTCTCAACAGACCATAGCAGAAGATATCAACACACAGTCCGTCAATATTGGGTAATATATACATTTAATTCTACCACAACGAAGCAAGTAAATGGAGATGCGAAACCAGAGATGACAATCAAAGCCAAACACAAGCAGTCTGTGTTCACAACAGTAAGCTTAATTCAGATAAAAGAGAGCCGCCACGGCGAAACGAATGTTCGGCTAATTACTTACCACCGTCCATCACCGACCATGCTTCTATTGCTAGTGCACTTCACAAAAAAGCTTTCATCAAGCCGTCTGTATAGATTGCTATTCAGTGGAAGAAGATTGTATTGCCGTATTTCTTTGCTGTGTCCTGGCCAAAAGTGGAAGAAGATTGTATTGCCGTATTTCTTTGCTGAGTCCTGGTCAAAAGACAGTACCTAATTTCCGAGTGGCCCTGATCAAAGATATTAGCTTAATCCCTGATATTTATGGGGCGAAGTCGACTTCGCGAAGACTTCTTAAGCTCGCTGCACGTAGCTTTTGCAGTAAAGTTTTGGTGTAAAAAAACTTCGCGATGTCAACTTTGAGCTCCATTAAGGAAGGCATTAAAGGCGAACATCGGCGCGCGGCAGAGACATCTAACTAAGTTTTTTGTGCTGGCAACGCTAAATTTAGCTCTGTGGACTTCTATTTCACAATATTTGTTCTCCTGGAAACGGATATTCGGCTTTAAAGGTACCTTCATTATCGTTAGTTATAGTTATATGAAGTCTTATATCGCGCGCGTATCTCCAGACTCGGACTCAAGGCGCAGGGATCTATTTATGCCGTGTGAGATGGAATTTTTTACACAATACATCACGCATTCACATCGACCAGCAGATCGCAGCCATTTCGGCGCATATCCTACTTTTCACGGCCTATTATTCCAAGTCACACGGGTATTTTGGTGGACATTTTTTTTTTATCTATGCCTATACAATTTTGCCAGGAAAGACCCTTTTGTCAATCGTGGGATCTTTAACGTGCACACCCCAATGTAGTGTACACGAAGTGTACTCGTGTAAGCGATCATGTGCAGAACCAGATATCGTCCAATGATTTTGCCAGGTGTAAGAGCATCCTTCCACTTGGTCACATACCGAAAACCAACAGTCTGACGAACTACTTCCTGTGTAGGGTAGTATTTTTGTGTGTGTTGTATTTATTTTGTAAGTGACCCCTATATGTCAATCTGCAACATTACCCCCCACCCCCCCAATTTTTTATTTTTTTCTATTATTATATATATATACAAAATAAAAAGTCAAAAAAAAATCAAACTGTGTACAGGAAGGAGCTAGGCTATTTGTTTGTGTGCTGTGTCAAATGATGACTTGACCTCATTTTAAGTCCTGGGTATATCGGTGTTGTTCTCAGGCCTCGATCATCGGTCATTGACGCATACTAATTTGATCTGACGCAAGGCCGGTTGAATGTCCTACTGTTTTGACTCACGGGATGTCTTTTGACACAATTACTTTCTTTCTGGCCAGGACATTTTGACCGATATACTATATAATGAATCCAGGTCCAACTAACCTTTGATATGACAACTGACCCTGGAAACGCTGATATATACCTTTACATGTGTGTGTGTGTGTGTGTGTGTGTGTGTGTGTGTGTGTGTGTGTGTGCGTGTGTGTGTGTTTGTGCGTGTGTGTGTGCGTGTGCGTGTGTGTGTGTGTGTGTTTGTGTGTCTGTGTGTGTGTTTGGGAAAAACACTGTATATTTGCTGTGGTGCACCATAGCTGCCACAGCTGGACCATTGCCAGGGCTGAGAAGCACCAAGCGAAAGTGGGTGCCACCCAACCAGGTGAGAACAAACCGCGGGGTCTGATTCGTTGAAATTTCAACAAATCTCAATTTCAACCAATCCAACACCGCGGCTGGGTCCCATCCGGTTGGTAACTTTCTCGTTCACCACGGCACAGTCCACCATTGCGTGTCATGCCCTCATATCGCTTTGCATCGGCTGTGAGGTGTCAATACATGTATTTTCTGATGTTGGTTTTTGGTTGAATCACATGTTTATGTCCAAAATAGTTTCATTTTATCAACGGGCATGGCACATCCAGTAAGAAGAGTACATCGAACAAAACCCAGCCGCCTTGTTCAAAGAACTTTGATTTAAAAGAACAATTGAATCCTCGTTCGATCAAACCCGGTAGTTGTGACCGATGGGCTTAAATGTTTGCATTCACATCAACCGATGAAATACAAGAGATTTCCGTCAACGCTTTGTGCTGTGTTTCTATATTTGAATCAACGTGAGTTCGGTATCAGAGATAACAAGAAATTCCTTCGAGGTAGGAAAAACACCCCCGTTGGTCAAAGGGAAATAACCATTCTCACTGCCACCAACTGAGAAGGTTATTTCCCTTTGACCATTAATATGTCCCTCTATAAGTCCTTGTAGAATCTTAATCCACCACTAACTCCCTAACCGTGTGTTTGACTGGTCCCAATTTTTGCAAGGACCGTCTCAGGAATGTATAGAACCTGTTCACCAAGTTTGGTGACGATCGGTCCGTTCATTCTTGAGATCTATATGCGAACACAAACACACAAACACACAAACAAACAAACAAACAAACACATCGACCGAATCCTATACACACCCCTATACCGGGGGTGTAAAACCCATTGTTTCAAGTCTCCGCAGATCCGTCGCGGATTGTTCGTATTGCTCCAGAGCATACTCGGGTTCTATTATACCGTTTGTGTTTTGTTCTGTTGCCGCTTTGCCAAGAATGAAATGTTTTTCGTTTGAAACCTTTCTAGCCTACAATGCTTGGGCGAGAACAAATAGTGAAATATATACGTCCCTTTTCACATGTTGTAAAAAGGCTTGTGCATGTGGTATATATTACATTTCGATTTTTAATTGTTCCTATCGCTCGAGTTTTTTGCTGCAGTATGCTTGTTGTATCAGAGTGTAACGACATTTTCGGCAAATAGAAAATATGACGTTTGTGAACGTTAGTTACCCCCCGCGGGTTAGGGGGAAGAATTTACCCGATGCTCCCCAGCATGTCGTAAGAGGCGACAAACGGATTCTGTTTCTCCTTTTACCCTTGCTAAGTGTTTCTTGTATAGAATATAGTCAATGTTTGTAAAGATTTTAGTCAAGCAGTATGTAAGAAATGTTAAGTCCTTTGTACTGGAAACTTGCATTCTCCCAGTAAGATCATATATTGTACTACGTTGCAAGCCCCTGGAGCAATTTTTTGATTAGTGCTTTTGTGAACAAGAAACAATTAACAAGTGGCTCTATCCCATCTCCCCCCCTTTCCCCGTCGCGATATAACCTTCGTGGTTGAAAACGACGTTAAACACCAAATAAAGAAAGAAAGAAAGAACGTTAGTTGTGTCGTACAGCATGTGCAAAGAGCTACATTTCTTGTTAAATGTCGTGAATAGAAGAGTGATACACTGGACGTAAGTCTGTGTAGATTACTGATTACAATTTCAGCAGATTTTTTCTTGAAAAAAAGAGATACAAAAATAACACTTTTAACTCTAACAAGATCCAATCAGTCGGAAACACTGATATGTACCTTCACCTGCGTGTGTGTGTGTGTGTGTGTGTGTGTGTGTGTGTGTGTGTGCGTGTGTGTGTGTGTGTGTGTGTGGACTTACGAATGTGAGTGTGTGTGTGCTTCCAGATAGCATGATTTGCTGTCCTGTTATCGACAGGAAATATCCAAGAATAGAGCAATGATGCTTGAGTGTTACTTAACTTTTCCCCCGAGGTGTGCATGAAGTGGATTGCCACCACATTCGAGAACTAGTCGTCAGTACATGGACTAGTAACAGTAACATCAAACGTTTATATAGCTTACAAGAGGAGAGACATATGCGGGGGTAGGCCTATCAACGATCTCACAAGGGTCTTTTACAGTACATTGCCGTTTGATGTTTGTTTGTTTGTTTGTTTGTTTGCTTAACGCCCAGCCGACCACGAAGGGCCATATCAGGGCGGTGCTGCTTTGACATATAACGTGCGCCACACACAAGACAGAAGTCGCAGCACATGCTTCATGTCTCACCCAGTCACATTATTCTGACACCGGACCAACCAGTCCTAGCACTAACCCCATAATGCCAGACGCCAGGCGGAGCAGCCACTAGATTGCCAATTTTAAAGTCTTAGGTATGACCCGGCCGGGGTTCGAACCCACGACCTCCCGATCACGGGGCGGACGCCTTACCACTAGGCCAACCGTGCCGGTGCCGTTTGATGTGCGTGGCAATGAATCTCAAGAGCATGAAGAGGGAGCTGGTTGGCAGTTTTCTCTCGACTGCTCATAGACCTTGTAAATACAAACTTGGGGTGTAATTTTCCTCGACAATTTGGCTCTCCAAACTTTCATCTGTCGACCTTTTTGCGCTCAGACTTTTTTTTCGGCGCCCTCGTTATCTGGACTTAAGCGCCCTCGACATTATGGCGCTCTCGCGGATTATGTCAAACATGCTGAATAATTCATTCTGTCGCCTACAGGTGGCAACTGCAGGACGCAATCAGTTGAAATGCTTTTCGTGCTAGATCGAGGATCAAGGCTAACGGTCTGTTGGTTCCGTTGAACACACGAACGGCATTTGTCTAGGTCCTGCAATTTGTTTGCCTTTCAAGTGACTCTCCTGGATCAGTCTTACTTCGCTTTCGAATGCAGACTTACTTTGCCTCTGAGTGCAGGCTCATTTCGTCTCCGAGTACATGCTTATTTGATCTTCAAGTACTGAACAGGCCTATTTGTCTCCTAATACAAGGCTTATTTTGTCTCCCGACACAAGGTTTTTTTTCAACCAAATAAAGTCTTTATTTGTCCTCGTACAGGCTTATTTTGTCTCTCATTAGAGACTTCTTTTGACTCCAAGCAAAGGCATTTTTTTTTAATCCTAGTAACACTTATTTTGTCTCCAAGTAACGGATTTATTTTGTCTACCAGTACAGACTGATTTTATCTCCCAGTACAGACTAATGTTTTCTTCCAGCAGAGGCTTATTTTGTCTCCCAAGTGGCAAGTACATGTTTATGTTGTCTGCCAAAACAGGCTAATTGTTGGCTGCCAGTACAGGCTTATTTCGTCTGCCACAACAGGCTTTTGTTTCTGCCAGTACAGGCTTATTTTGTCTCCCAGTAATAGTCGTATTTTGTCTTCCAGTAGAGGCTTATTTTGTCTCCAAGTACATGTTCATGTTACCTTAACGCGGTCCTATGAACGATTCGGCGAGGAGGTGACCTTGTGAATTAATCGCAGGTTCAGAATATGTGCCTGTAGGTGAAATAAATCGCATCCGAAGATCAACCCACACTTGCACTTTAGCTGGGTGATTCCACGTTCGTATGCAGCGTGTATTAGAACTATTAACGTGAGTATGTCCGCTGGCTTGTCTGGGGACTAGTTTTCTGACGACAGGGGGCTTTTAAAACAAGCCGATGTAGAGACTATCCATGTAATCTCAAGTTAAATTAAGAAGTAATCCCCAGGACTGACTAAAGCACAATCATGCCGCAAGCATGGTTCCTTGTCTCTGCCAGCCTGTACGTGTAAGACCCATAAGGCTAATTCATCGCCGTTTCACCCCTCGTTAAAGTTAAGTATTCCTCGCAGTCTCTTTACTTCTCTAAATTACATGCAGGGATGTTGCTAACATCTATTTCCATCAATATATGTGCCGAAATAGCCTTTAAAGTTTCGGGAATGTTAGGCAGTTCTAGACATGACCTTTTCATTCCCCCCGCGGTGAAAAATGTGTAGCAGTCCTCCCGAAATGGCGGCACAGTGTTCTGCTATTTGAGATTTATACATTGCTGTGTTTCAACGACTGCTGACAAGATGACCCTTCGCTGTGCTTTCATTCGAACAACACACGATCGATGGAAAGGATGGCGTTGTGATTTGACAGAATACATCGGTTATGATTAAAAGGAAATCCGCACTGTTTGATGTAGGCCAAGATAACAATTTATTGCCAGCCGTAGCCAAACACTATGGTTCATGCCAGTCACTATAGACTTGCATTGGTTTGTGTGTGTGTGTGTGTGTGTGTGTGTGTGTGTGTGTGTGTGTGTGTGTGTGTGTGTGTGTGTGAGAAGTCAGAAGTCAAAATGTTAATTTGCGAAAACTTATAATTATGGTTTATGGCAAAAGGGTGCTGGGGGGTTGGGTAATCGAACGATCCGCGAACATTAGTGTACTAATTGGTTTCAGTCCGTTACAAAAACAATCATATGCTTCCTGATTCTGTCCGAAGCATCCAACTTGCATTCCAAGTCGGGAAATAACTGTTCCGTTTTTAATACGGTACTGTTCAATACCGATCGCGCTTTGTCACAAACACTCATACAATCTGTGTGCCGTGTGTGTGTGTGTGTGTGTGTGTGTGTGTGTGTGTGTGTGTGTGTCTGTGTGTGTGTGTGTCTGTGTGTGTGGATACGTGTGTGTGTTTGGGGGGTATTTTATGTTTGAAGTTTGATTGTTTTCAAACCTCAGCACTTCTTCACTGTTTCAGTTAAACCCGGAAGCCGAGCCACATGAGCCGACCCGATGACGTCACAAAACATGACGTCACCAGCCGATGTGACGTCACCCTCCCGCCCGGCCCTCATCGCGTCATTCTCCTTCTACATGCTGCCGCTGGTGGTAGGCGTGGTGGGGAACGCCGGAATCGTACACGTCATCTTGACCCACAAGTCTCTCCGCACCGGCGTCAACGCTTACATCGCTAGCATGGCGGCTCTGGACTTCCTCGCCTGTACCATGCTCGTCCCTCTGCGCATGTATTTTTACTTGGCCGAGTCCACTCTGGACGGAGGGGAGCTGGCCCTGTGCCAGTCTGAAGTCTTCTGCCACAGTTTGGTGGACGCCGGGAGGATGCTCTTCTTGGGAGCGATCAGCTTTGAGAGGTACCAGGCCGTGGCCAACCCGTTTCAACGGGACAAGGTGGCCTCCGCGAGAAGAGCGGCCGTGACCTTAGCCGTGATGTGGGTGGTGATGCTGCTCTACGCCGCCATGGTTACCATCTTCTTCTACGACACCATCATGTTCAAGTTCTGCATGGAGCACAGCCAGCCCGGACGGGTGGACTGGGCGCTGTGGGGAGGCATCGAGATGTACTTCGTGCTGCCGCTCTCGCTCCTGACCGTGCTCCTGGTCATCGTGTGCTACGTGCTCATGTTCAGGATCCTCAACATACAGAGGATCAAGATGATGGGCCACTCCAAGAACCCCTCTACGCACAAGGTCTCCCCTGCCCCTCCTGGCTCTTCCCTCCTGTTTAAAACTCACCTTCACCCAGCAGTTGCTTGCAGCGCGATACCATCCGATGTTGGGACCAGCGTTGCAGACAAGCTGCGTGAGTTAGACACTGTGAAGCATTCGGTCGTCAAGGTGGCTCCCGTGTCTTGGTCATGTCACCAGACCCCTCCAGCCTGCAGTCCTACAAAAGAGACCAGCGTGTTCAATAAATCAAGTGCCCGAGATCAAAACGACCCTGAAACTGTTGACAGTACCGGCGTCAATGTAGGGAAAACATCGACTGGGCCAGGGGCTGATACAGACACAGTGCACGCAACAAGTGATGCTGGCGTTGACAATGGATCACGTTCGACCTCCGCGCTTGATGCTGGCAACATGGACACGAGTCTGTCTATACGAGCGACAGAGCCCACTACCAAAGCCGCGGACAACCTGACGTCACTCATGATGAGTGCTGTCACCGATGACGATGACGACATCAGCGTCTGTGAACTCGGCAACGTCAGGTCGCTGTCCACCGTCAGCGTGCCTGAAAAAAGTTACAGGAAGGCGTCTCGTGGAAGCACGCCTTATTACGTCAGACGATCATCTGCTTTCTTCGACGTGGAGGGAAGGGTGAGATCCTTCTTCAACACAAGCGAACGTCTCCACAGACTCAAGCACCCGTCCGCGGTAGACTCCAGCAAACCCCTTAGCCCGACAGCGCTGAAAGAGAGAGAGGGACCGAATTTCGGCGAAGAATTGTGTTCAGAGATTTCGGGCACTGAAACAGTCGAAGGCCGGAAGAAAATTGACACTGTCACTGCCCAAAAAGACAGTCAAACATTCCATCTGGATAGTCGAGAAGATCATTCTGAAACAACGATATCGAACCCATGTCTTCAGCCGTCCAATAATGCAATCAACGAAGGAGTTGAACCAGAAAACATTGACCCCTCTGACCCAAAGAACGCGGCAGTGTCTGAAGGAATACGAGACACATCAAATACGCTCCCATCGTTGAAATCCAGCGCCGTGGAGCTTAACGCCAGTGTTAAGACTGATCTTACAAATAAGACCAATATGAAGGCAGTATCTCTAGGTCAAGTGGTGATTCAGAACACCGACATGTGTCAAAATAATAAAAACGAAGTGATACTAGTCAGAAAGACGGGAGTCAATAGTCCAGCTCATGTCCGCACTGGTAATTCTCAATACGCTGACAAATCGAAGTCCGATACCTTCGATACAAATGACCATATGGGCAACACTGATATTGACCAGAGAGACGCTCTGGTGAAGAGCATTAAAGAAGTAGAAACGGGCGTTACGACAGTTGAAGCCAACAGACACGTTCACCGAGGAAAAGCGCCCAAGGTGTTAAACAGCGTCAGCGAGCATGACAAAGACACAGACAAAACAACTGGTGAGGATAAATCTATTGACCTGAACCGTGAAAAAACAGCGACAATAAAATACGGCGATGCAAGCCCGGGAGGGAACACACGCGATACCGTCGACGCCGTAAACCTCATTCAAGAAATCGTAGAAAATACACGCGGGGACACGAACAACCCCGTATATAAAACAGTGGCGGCTGATCACCACAAAAAGGATTGCACAGACAACACGAACTACAACACCCCTACCCACAACGTTGACACTGAAGAAACAGCCAGCGTTGAAGCATCAAGTAAGGATACTGCAGAGGAGCTGAACAGAAAACCCGACACCAGCAAAACTGGCGGAGAGACGAAGGCAGAGGAGACGAAGAGAAACACAGACAGCGACAAAACAGCCGGTGGCGATGGAAGTATAGGAAAAGCTGGGCAAAAGACAAGCCCGGACAAGCGTGTCCAAGACGTGACGGGCAGCGTGCGGACAGTGAATGTGGTGGAGATGGACGGCACAGCGCACGTGGAGCAAGTCTCGGGCTCGCACAACATCCAGGGCGCCGTCTGTCTCTACAACCCCCGCAACCGCGTGCAAGGCCGGAGACGCGTGGAGCTGAAAATAGCCAAGCGACTGGTCGTCATCTTCCTCTCCTTTCTCTTCCTCTGGCTGCCCTACCCTTTCGCTGTGCTCTCAATCCGACTCCTGCACATGCAGCCCAAGGAGGGGGAGGGGGAGGGAGGGCCATGGCGATCCGGGGTCGAGCAGATGGTCAAGGATGTGATCTGCGTGCTGTCCGCACTGACCACGGTCACCGCTGCGGTCAACCCCGTCTTCTACGGCATGGCCAACGTCACGATCCGCGCCGTCGTGGTCACTAAGCTGAAGAACATCTTTGCCTGCTGCAGGCCCAGAAGATGACGTCATTCCGTGACGTAGTTTGATTGGGGTGGTTCTAATGACTGATTTTAATTGGCGAAGTCGACTTCGCGAATTCCACATCACGAAACTCTAAGATATAGTGTGTTATTGTGCTAAGAGGCTTGACGATATAATTTCAAGTCATTGTGACCGGGATGAAGGAATCACGTGCTCAAGGCCCAAGAAATGACGTAATAGCAAAGGGCTGCTTTGGTGGAGTGCTTTATTTAATGTTGAACTCCGAGAAGATGCTAACTTACTAAAGGGTCACTTCGGTGGAGTGGCTCCAAACTGCAGTACATTCTTCAATGCTGAAGAATCCATAGACGACGATGTGATAGTACCAAACGTCGCTCCACTGAAACTGTGCACCTAAAGTGCGGTTCATTTTCTTTTGCGGCGATATAAAAGCTGTAACTGTGTCTTTACTGATTCATTCGCTTGCGGCTTCGTTGCAGGCGGTAGAAACTTCGATCAAGATAAGTTTTCGTAACTAATTGTTTGTCTGTGCACTTAAAAGACCGTTGGGTCGATATATTTGTGAATGTAACGTTTTTTTGTCAATAGCAAACATTCCAACAACTTACTTTTCTTGCTTTTACATTTAGTCAAGTTTTGACTAAATGTTTTAACATAGAGGGGGAATCGAGACGAGGGTCGTGGTGTATGTGTCGAGGGTCGAGGGTCGTGGCGCATAGTGCTTTTAGTTATGCGCTATAGAAATCTCCTTAATAAATAAAATGTGTGTGTGTCTGTCTGTCTGTCTGTGCGTGTGTGTGTGTGTAGAACGATTCAGACCAAACTAATGGACCGATCTTTATGAAATTTTACATGATAGTTCCTGGGAATGATATCCCTGGACATTTTTTTCTTTTTTTCGATAAATACCTTTGATGACGTCATATCCGGCTTTTTGTAAAAGTTGAGGCGGCACAGTCACACCCTCATTTTTCAATCAAATTGATTGAAATTTTGGCCAGGCAATCTTCGACAAAGGCCCGACTTCGGTATTGCATTTCAGCTTGGTGGATTAAAAATTAATTAATGACTTTGGTCATTAAACATCTGAAAGTTGTAAAAAAAATATTTTTTTTGTAAAACGATCCAAATTTACGTTCATCTTATTCTTCATCATTTTCTGATTCCAAAAACATATAAATATGTTATAATTGGATTAAAAACAAGCTCTGAAAATTAAAAATATAAAAATTATGATCAAAATTAAATTTTCCAAATCAACTTAAAAACACTTTCATCTTATTCCTTGTCGGTTCCTGATTCCAAAAACATATAGATATGATATGATATGTTTGGATTAAAAACACGCTCAGAAAGTTAAAACGAAGAGAGGTACAGAAAAGCGTGCTATCCTTCTCAGCGCAACTACTACCCCGCTCTTCTTGTCAATTTCACTGCCTTTGCCACGAGCGGTGGACTGACGATGCTACGAGTATACGGTCTTGCTGAAAAATTGCATTGCGTTCTGTTTCATTCTGTGAGTTCGACAGCTTGACTAAATGTTGTATTTTCGCCTTACGCGACTTGTTTGAATTTGTGTCTTTATTGAACATGATCAGGACCTGCAAACGCGGAATATGACGTAATGCAAACAATAAAAACATTGGTGTATACTTTGTATATGAGTGTGATTGATGCTGCAGTATTTTTTCTTGTGCTAAATGAATAGAGAATAACATGGTGTGCACAGTGACTCTGTTTGAACGCATTTAAACCGCAGTATATTTGCTTGTGCTAAAATGAATAGCAAATGGCAGAATATGAATATGAATGAACATTTTCTCTATTCAAATGCATTTTTTTGTGTGCTAAGTGGATAGAAGATGACATGACATGAACATTTATTTATCTGTATTGGCGCGTGCCTATTAGCTGCGGTAATGTTTCATGCGCTAAATGGATAGACGATGACATGAAATGTAAATTCTTTCTATTGGAGCGTGTTTGAACTACATTATATTTTCTTCTTGTGTCCACTGTTTGAGAGTTGTCGTGCATCATATCAACATTTCCTTTGTTTGAGCACGTCAACATGCAGTTATTACATTGTCTTGCGCTGAATGCCTATTAGTGGATGACGTGAAATCGACGTTATTGTGGTTGGAATTATACGAGCATAATCAGGCGCTCATGTGTGCCAAAGTTCTTGATGGGTCTGGTGTATTGTAGTGGGCAATGTTGAATACAGTCTGCAAACTATGCACATTTGAATTACGACTTGATTGTATTGACATTGTCGTCTGCTTGGCTGATCGTTTCTGGTTTCTCTGTATTTCTCACTACCCTTCCCTTCCTCCCTCGCTTTCCTATAATCTCTCCCTCTCTTACTCTTTCCATCCCTCCTCGCTCTCTCTCTCTCTCTCTCTCTCTGTGTCTCTCTCTCTCTCTCTCTTTCGTTCTCTCTCTCTCTCTCTCTTTCTCGCCCTATCTCTCTCTCTCTCTTTCTCTCTCTATCTCTCTCTATCTGTCTCTGTTTCTCTCTCTATCTCTCTCTTTCTCTCTCTCTCTCTCTCTTTCTCTCTTTCTCTCTCTCTAGATCTCTCTCTCTCTTTCTTTCTCTCTCTCTCTCTCTCTCTCTCTCTCTCTCTCTCTCTCTCTCTCTCTCTCTCTCTCTCCGTATGCCTCTCTCTCCCTCGTTCTGCCTATCTCCCTCTTTCTTTCTCTTCACCACTCTCTGTCTTTTTTGTTCTATCCAGCCCATTCTCTCCTGCACTTACATTTAATGGCGTCGCAAGCACTCTTTAATGGCCTAGTGGGCAAGCGGTCGCCTTTCTGTAATAATAATAATAATAATAATAATGATAATAAACATTCTTCTATAGCGCTGTTAACCGCCAGATAACAGTCTCATGGCGCTTTACAAATATTGTATCAACCGTACAATGAAGTTTTGTCAAAAGACATGCACAGATTATTAACAGCTATTGTGTTTTCAGCGTAGCAATAGGGTCCGATATTTGACAAGTATAATGCCGACGAGTCGAAGACGAGTCGCATTATACTTGTTCGAGGCAAAATATCGGACCCTATTGCTACGCTGAAAATACAATAGCGATTATATAGCTGTTCTGACCTTGATTTGTTGTTCCGGGCCAAACTTACAAAATGACAGTTTTTGCGTCGATGCGTTGATCTCAGGTTTTGATAACAGACGCAGTTTCTTATGCGCATTAGTTTTGCGCAGGCGCCACACTGACTTTGGAAAAAAATAACTCGATTTGACAACACAGCTGTTAAACAGCTTTTTATTAGTTCATTCGTATACAACAAAAAGAAGTTTGAGTTTTTTTAATTTTGAACAAGACTACTTATGAAGAAGACCAAAACAAAACATCAACGGAAAACTAGAAACAACTGAAGAACTAGGATGCAACAAGGGGAGGAGAAGAGAACAGCTAATCCGTACAACGCGAGCAGACGGCAGCGAAGTTTTCAGTTTGGGTGAATGACATTCATACTTGTCTCGTCATGAAGCGAATTTTTCAACCTCAGTTATAAACGACTACATGAATGTTAGTGCCATGGGTTGTACATCAATACTTCAGAGGGGAAGTGGGGTATTTAGTGTGGAGTTACGAGATAAGAAAATAAAAGCCGAATGCGAAAGTTTGTGTCAGTCGGCACACAAAAACGGCTGTTCCGTTTTACTCCCCTGTTTGTACTACATCTTTCGACTTTGGGCATTTTGTGGTGTTTAGGGACAGAAAATAATTGGTTTAGTCCTGTTTCATCGGGAAGTTAGCAGAAAAGGGTATGCTATCGACATTTGTAAAGCTGAAAAACATTCCCGAGAAGAATTTCAAGTTGTCAGTGTATGCTGTTGTCGATTGTTAACATCGTGTGGTACAGATGGGTAAACCGGAACCATGCGTCTTTGTTATTGCCAATATGCTTTTGGATATTGGCAAAAATGGCCGACTTCCGTAGCATTATGCTTTGATGATGACGTTGAGACCATCCAATCACAGCCCCCGAATTCCCCCACGTGTCCATCAGAATAGCTATATAAATTCATTTGTGACAGTGTACTCAAAACGAACAATGACTGTCCCCAATATCTCTCGTGAAGAAGCAAGTCTGGATGTAATTGTGACTGCACCCAAAGTGTTTCTTTTGATGTGACGGAAAAGGAGTAGAAAAGGTCAGCTAAGGTCATAAACATAGGTGAACAATGACTCTTCATAGTATCTCTCGTGATGAAGCTATAGCCTGGAAGTGCCCCCCGCGGGTTAGGGGGAAGAATTTACCCGATGCTCCCCAGCATGTCGTAAGAGGCGACTAACGGATTCTGTTTCTCCTTTTACCCTTGTTAAGTGTTTCTTGTATAGAATATAGTCAATGTTTGTAAAGATTTTAGTCAAGCAGTATGTAAGAAATGTTAAGTCCTTTGTTCTGGAAACTTGCATTCTCCCAGTAAGGTCATATATTGTACTACGTTGCAAGCCCCTGGAGCAATTTTTTGATTAGTGCTTTTGTGAGCAAGAAACAATTAACAAGTGGCTCTATCCCATCTCCCCCCCCTTTCCCCGTCGCGATATAACCTTGAACGGTTGAAAACGACGTTAAACACCAAATAAAGAAAGACAGAAATAGCCTGGAAGTAATAATTATTGTGACTGCACCCAAAGGTTTGTTTTTCGATGTGGCGGAAAAGGAGTAGACAAAGTCGGTTAAGATAATAAACCAAGGTGAATGCTTTGTTTTTGCGAAAGTCGTTGCATTGGTCAAAGTCAGTCTAGAATGTGTTTGTTATGTAGCTACATTCAGTCGACGTGGGTGGCTGTTGTGTTGACTAGTCAGTCAACTGGATGTGTTTTTGTTGTTGTTTGATTTGGTTTTTTGTTTGTTGCGCGGTGACGCATCCGGTGCTGTTGTTTTGTCCAAAGTCAAGAATAGAGGTCTGCTTTCTTTGTCAAAATAAGTAAGTTAAAACAGAAAGAAGTGCGGTAAAAGATGGTCAACATGTATGTCTGTTCTATTCATTCTCTTCATCATCGATTCTCCTTCAGCAGGCTTGTCTGGTAAAGACAAATTAGAGAAACAAATGAGAGAGAGAGAGAGAGAGAGAGAGAGAGAGAGAGAGAGAGAGAGAGAGAGAGAGAGAGAGAGAGAGAGAGAGAGAGAGCCAAGGACAGACAGACAAGACCGAGAGAGACAGAGAAAGAGAGAGAGTGTGTGTGTGTATGTGTGTGTGTGTGTGTGCCGTTGTGTATGCGTGTGCGTGTGTATGTGTATGTGTGTGTGTGTGTGTGTGTGTGTGTGTGCCACGGTGTGTGTTTGTGTTAGTATGTGTGTATGTGTGTGTGCGTGTCTGTGTGTCTGCGGTTTGTGTATGTATGTTCGTGTGTGTACGTGTGTACGTGTGTGTGTGTGTGTGTGTGTGTGTGTGTGTGTGTGTGTGTGTGTGAGTGTGTGTGCCGGATCTTTCAAGATGGCCACCAGAGTAATAAGCGTGAACCACTACCTCAAATATCTCCTTCCCCGCTAACCCGTTATCTCCGACCCTCTCTGACCATCCTCCGTCAATCCGTGCAACCCAGTAAATAAAGACAGAAGTCATTTTTCACCGAATCCAAATCAAGGTTGCTGCGTGTTTTGTTCACTTGTGTAAGGCAGTATCGTTTAGGGAATGAACAGCCGGCGATGGAACGTACGGAACAGAGTCTCTCAGACCATATGGGACCATCTGTTGCAGTCTTTACAAACCTCTCGATATAAACAGAAGTTATTTTTCACCAGATTCGAATCAATGTTGCTGTGGTTTTTGTTCACGTGCGTAGGAGTGTCGTTTGGGGAATAAACAACCGGCGATGGAACCTACGGGACTTTCTTCACGAAAAAAATCTGCCGACATCATTATTCAGAAGTAATGTTTCCCACAAGGGACCAGCTAAGGTTTAATTAAGAGAAAATGAATGCTTCCACGACAATGCCGATTTTAGAACGCCATTATTGATCGGTGGTCGTTTTGAAAATTTCTTGTTCTCGGAGAGTCAGATTAGGGTACAACGTACCAAGAGATTTGCTGGGCCCGGCTTCGCCATAAAAAGAGAAAGGCAAGGTATTAAGAGACAACGTTGTTCGACAAGGAATTATTTCCCTTGTGTTTTTTCGCTTTCGTTAAAATGTAGTAGCCATTGTTGAAAGCGGAAATTTGAATGATTAGATACATTAGTGCATAAGCATAGTTGGAGTTTCGTATTGTTGCACTTTTTCCCTTTATTCTTTTTCTTTTTTTTCTCGTTTTTACCTTGACAAACAGAAGCAGCATAGTAAGAGTTGCCTCCCTTGCTAGAGAAAATCGCAAACTTTGAGAAAACACTAACTTAGTTATGACTAAAGCCCCGATAGCGAAAGAGTTCGTGGCCATTCTAGAGCGTAGACAAATCTTCTTCCAATTTACATGGTTACACTGCTACATTTTATCTCCCTTCCCTCAGAAAATTCTAGAACCTTGATTTGCAGACTATAAAAGTCATTTTTGGGTAATTTAAAACAAAAACGCACGGAAGAATTCCCATTCGTAAATCTGTGGTGACTGAACTGATCGAAAACTGTGCATTGGAAATGATCTAATATATAAGAATCGATGTGCACTTAATGCTGACAAAGCAAGAGTTACCTCTCTTTAGTTTCAAGAATGTTCTTAAAAGTACTGGCAACGATACTTTTGATACATTCATTCTGTGCATGAGTGCGATCGAAGACGTCTAAGCTCACCAATGTAATGCAGAGACTACAAGAGAACAGCAGGGACAACCTCTGGTTTGCACTCTGGTGGATGGACGAAGGCAAGTTAGTTCTCCAAATCCACGAAGTAAACAAGGAATAGAAAAACTCAAACTGCATGAGGTGTACACTGTGCAGTCTAGTTCCTCATGCCTCTTGTTCTTAAGCTATGGCGACTACAGACAGATAGACAGACACACATACACACTAGCACCACGCACGCACGCACGCACGCACGCACGCACACGCACGCACGCACACATACACACACACACACACACACACACACATATATATATATATATATATATATATATATACACCCCACACACACTAACTTACATCCATTCTTATATATATTAGATCATTTCCTATGCACACTTGTCGATCAGTTCAGTCACCACAGATTCACGAATGAGGTCATCAATTCACGCAGACATGTGTGTTTTAAAAACCTGCAGCCTGGCTGGTTTCTGTGCACAGCAGGATTTAAAAAAAAAGTGTTTTGTTTGCACGATCGTGTACAAGCGAAAAAGTGTATCTTTCTTTTGTGCTTAAAGGCGAACTGACACTGGCTGAGTGCACTTAGTTGGGGGCCCGGTTGGTAGAGCACTGGACTTGTGATCGGAAGGTCGCAGGTTCGAATTCGTGCCGGGACGGACACGGGTCAACTTTATGTGTAGACCCAGAGACGGAAGCCATGTCCCACCCCCGTGTCACCACAATGGCACGTAAAAGACCTCGGTCATTCTGCCATAAGCGCAAATGGCTGATACAACCTAAAAACGCATACACTGGAGTATCTCATCAAAAGCCGTGAGGGCGTAAAAAAACCAAACTCGAATTATCATATAACCCAGATCATATTTAGCCTGTGGGACAGTAAGCATTTTCCCTTTCCTTTTTTTGGAGGGTGCTGAGTGCATTTAAGTCACCTGTATTACTGCGCCTAGCAAGTTGATTACGATACAAGCTTATCAGAGCGCTTAGAACTGTACCCACGGAATACGCGCTATATAAGCTTCATATTGATTGATATTGATCAGAGCGGATCGCCAGTCATTTTTGTCAGTCACAAATATCTGGCAGCCAAACGTGCGTAATTCACAATGACAGATAAATAATAAATGATCCCGTCAACGTCGACGAGTAGGAAATGATGGAAGGATTTGTCGAGAGTGACAAATAATCCACCGTTGTGGAGTGTCTACCGTTAGTATATATCAGTCCCATGATTCAATATGTTGCAAGTCATTATTGTGGATTTTATGGACGTGATGTGATCATTCTTTGTCTCGGACTGTGCTATTTCTTGCACGTTGCTGTTCTAATTGATGCGGTTTCTGTGAAACTATGCGAACGAGCTAGCCTACATGATTCTCTGGTCGTTACGTGTAAACGAGGTGTTGTCGACGCGTTAAATCTGTCTATTGTTAGAATTGATTTGTCAGGGCAGAGTGAATTAGCGAAGCTCGCATTCTTCTTCTTTGTTCAAGGCACAGTGTTTTCCGTGAAAACAGTTCTGTTTAGTATCTGACATTTGCATGGGGAAATGTCATCCCTCCTCCGGGATACCGCATACCAACAAGCTTCTCGCTAGCTGCTCTCTTTGCAAGAAAGGGATTTTTGTGATAAATCAATTTCTTAAAAAAAGAAAATTGTCAATCTGGAAAGTTAATTCATAAAAAACAAGTCGCGTAAGGCGAAAATACAACATTTAGTCAAGCTGTCGAACTCACAGAATGAAACTGAACGCAATGCAATTTTTCAGCAAGACCGTATACTCGTAGCATCGTCAGTCCACCGCTCGTGGCAAAGGCAGTGAAATTGACAAGAAGAGCGGGGTAGTAGTTGCGCTGAGAAGGATAGCACGCTTTTCTGTACCTCTCTTCGTTTTAACTTTCTGAGCGTGTTTTTAATCCAAACATATCATATCTATATGTTTTTGGAATCAGGAACCGACAAGGAATAAGATGAAAGTGTTTTTAAGTTGATTTCGAAAATTTAATTTTGATCATAATTTTTATATTTTTAATTTTCAGAGCTTGTTTTTAATCCAAATATAACATATTTATATGTTTTTGGAATCAGAAAATGATGAAGAATAAGAGGAACGTAAATTTGGATCGTTTTTATAAAACAATAATTTTCATTACAATTTTCAGATATTTAATGACCAAAGTCATTAATTAATTTTTAAGCCACCAAGCTAAAATGCAATACTGAAGTCCGGCCTTTGTCGAAGATTGCTTGGCCAAAATTTTAATCAATTTGATTGAAAAATGAGGGTGTGACAGTGCCGCCTCAACTTTTACAAAAAGCCGGATATGACGTCATCAAAGGTATTTATCCAAAAAAAAGAAAAAAACGTCCGGGGATATCATTCCCAGGAACTCTCATGTCAAATTTCATAAAGATCGGTCCAGTAGTTTGGTCTGAATCGCTATACACGCACACACACACGCACAGACAGACAGACAGACAGACAGACACACACACACACACACACACACACACACACACACACACACACACACACAGACAGACAAACAGACACACATACACACACACACACATACACCACGACCCTCGTCTCGATTCCCCCTCTATGTTAAATCATTTAGTCAAAACTTGACTAAATGTAAAAACGGAAACAGTCAGGATATTGATTGTTGCTTTGTGTCCAAGTCCAGAAGTGGTCAGATCTGAGATGGTGAGCCTCATCGTTTACGTGAGAAGGACTGTGCCTTTGATATGTTTGTTTGTTCGTTCATGGGCTGAAACTCCCACGGCTTTTACGTGTATGGCCGTTTTTACCCCGCCATTTAGGTAGTCATACGCCGCTTTCGGAGGAAGCATGCTGGATATGTTCGTGTTTCTATAACCCACCGAACTCTGACATGGATTACAGGATCTTTTTCGTGCGCACTTGGCCTTGTGCTTGCGTGTACACACGGGGGTGTTTGGACACCGAGGAGAGTCTGCACACAAAGTTGACTCTGAGAAATAAATCTCTCGCCGAACGTGGGGACGAACTCAAGCTGACAGCGGCCAACTGGATACAAATCCAGCGCGCTACCGACTGAGCTACATCCCCGCCCGTGCCTTTAATATGAATATTGTTTAACATTGATTTTTAGGGAAACGTACGTGAGTGACAAAAGCTTGCATTCTTTTTTTGTAGGGAAAAAGAAAATAACTGCATCGGTCTCGAATAGCACCTAGCATCTGCTGAAGGGACATTAAAACCCAAAAAACAAACAAACAAACAAACATTATTTTTTTGTAGAGCGTGTAAGGGAAATGGGATGGGACTTGGAAGCTATCAGGCTGTGACTGAATGAGAGAGGAATAGTTATCTGCTCTGATTAAACCCTGATGAAGTGGCCTTGTCGACGACAAAAAAAACCACCCACCTAACATGAAGTTGAAGTCTTTTATTCGCGTGCGCGCGCGCCTGTGTGTGTGTGTGTGTGTGTGTGTGTGTGTGTGTGTGTGTGTTTGTGTGTGTGTGTGTGTTTGTGTGTGTGTGTGTGTGTTTGTGTGTGTGTGTGTGTGTGTGTTTGTGTGTGTGTGTGTTTGTGTGTGTGTGTGTGTGTGTTTGTGTGTGTGTGTGTGTGTGTGTGTGTATGTGTGTGTGTGTGTTTGTGTGTGTGTGTGTGTATTTGTTTGTTGGTGTTTGTGTGTGTGTGTGTTTGTGTGTGTGTGTGTGTGTGTTTGTGTGTTTGTGTGTTTGTGTGTGTACGTGCGTATGTGTGTGTGTGTGTGTGTGTATGTATGTGTGTGTTTGTGTGTGTGTGTGTGTGTGTGTGTGTGTGTGTGTGTGTGTGTGTGCGTGTGTGTATGTGTGTGTGTGTTTGTGTGTGTGTGTGTGTGTGTGTTTGTGTGTGTGTGTGTGTGTGTGTGTGTTTGTGTGTGTGTGTGTGTGTGTGTTTGTGTGTGTGTGTGTGTGTATGTGTGTGTGTGTGTGTGTGTGTGTGTGTGTGTCTTTTTGTGTTCCTTTTATTGTCATACTTGTAACATATATTGTGCGTTGTATTAGTCTTGTTGGTGTTTAAAATAAAAGATAAGAAAGGTATGTTGTTGGAACGTTTAATTATTGACAAAAGAAAACGTTTCGTTCACAGATATTTTGACCCAGCGGTCTTTTAAGTGCAGAGACAAACACCTTCTAAATGTCTTCAAGTAAATACTTATTTACTGTACATATAAATTGGCTTGAGATATGGGATGCTACGTTTACAAAGTTTCAATTTCGTATGTTAAACGGTCTGACTTTTATGCTCTTTCAAGAATGTATTCCAAATTTGGGGATTGACTCAAAAGTATTAGGTTTGGTACTGAGCGGTAGCCATACTAACCTTATGTTAAACCCTTCAGGTTTTGACCGGTTGGGCCTTGTAACGGAGCAGGTTAAAGCTTTTAATATTTTTCAATTTAAACAGTGTTTTCTTCCCACTAATCAGAGTCGGTATCAATAGTGGAAAGGTGTCTGACCTAAAAAATAAAAAAAAACGCTTTTGCGTTGTCATAGCATGCTCTGCATTATGGGTACAATCCTTCCCGGTGAAACTGACTCGACTCACCATCTCAGATCTTGTCCATCCTTTTACATGAGATACGACCACTGGGTCACACGCCAACGGTGAACATGCAGTCTTTCATTTTTACTGTGCAGAATGTCTTGGCATTTTTTTTATGAATTAATTTCGCAGAGTGACACTGGTGTCTGTTTAAGAAATTAATTCATACAAAAATACTCTCACTCTGCACAGAAAACACCCGAGTTGTTGAGTTTGGGTATGTGTCCAAGTGGAAGTATGCTTTTCACCCATGTAAAAGCCTGGGCAGATATGTGATGGTGTGCATACTCGTTTTCTATTGATCGAATGCACGTTTAAAGGCATACTAACGCACTCCCGTGTTTACAAAGTGTAGTTTGCCCACAATCGATGTCAAACGCACCATAAGACCATATAATGACGATACGTCACCATGCGCGGACCATAATACATGCATTACAGCTTGTTCTAGCCTCTGAAAAAGTGAGGATGTCAACAAAGCCGCGGTGTTCTCTCTCTTGCATCAACGTTACATGTGTTGCCAAATCTATAAATAGGACGATCCAGATCAAAATGAAAATTCAAATATCTCAACATTTAAGGGGTCCTAGACCACAATATTTTGCAGGGAACTTAATTTAGTCTGTCTCCAGCTGTTGGTAAAGCAATTAGCGTGTATAGTCATCGAGTACATATGGCTTTAAGCAATGATGCAGTCTGAATCTTTTATTTTTCGATTTTAAAGAGTATTTGTCTGCACCATTAACCAGAGGCCGGTAGCCAACACGCATTAGCGGAAAAGCTTGCGAGCGAGAATCCGCTCTGGCATTGTCATAGCATGTTTGGCGAAAGCCGTAACCTCCTAGTAGCTTGGTGAGAAACCCACGTGGGACAATGTGTTGAAAGCGACATGAAAGCTGTTGGACAATAATGCCTTGCTTTGCTTCGTGTGGGTATTGTCGTGTTCAACGAATTGTTAATATTTGCATTGAATTAGGGAGTCTGATAGCGTCAGCTAAAACGAGTATTTATCTCGAGTTCATTCCAATAAATGCTGCGTGTATTAGCGCCTTGATCTGGGAACGTTATGGACCCTCCCCCATAAAAGAAAAAGCTTAGTCATTGCATCCAGTTAACTTTCACGTGGGAGATGCTTAAACATGGTTCGAAAAAAATGTCCATTGCAATCAACACCGGTCGACCTCTTGATTGTTCCTTTCAGTCTTGAAGCTCGGACAAATATTTCGACTTCCGCTTCCGGCCAACACGTGCTCGAAGTAAGCAAGCAAGGAGAGAGGAGAGAAATCGGTCCAAACATTATGCGTTGCTCCTGGGGTAAGTGCGATTCTGATATTTGATACCCTGCGCGCGTACGTAACCAATCAATCAATATGAGGCTTATATCGCGCGTATTCCGTGGGTACAGTTCTAAGCGCAGGGATTTATTTTTTTTAATTTTAATATTTTTTTTTTAATGCAATTTATATCGCGCACATATTCAAGGCGCAGGGATTTATTTATGCCGTGTGAGATGGATTTTTTTTTTACACAATACATCACGCATTCACATCGGCCAGCAGATCGCAGCCATTTCGGCGCATATCCTACTTTTCACGGCCTAATCAGTACTAGAGTCATCACACTGATTCAGTGACTGACTCGATCCTAAGCCCTGTGATTCGAGCTCCTGTGGAAGGACTTAGCAGAGGATAAAAGGGCACGACAGTCTACAGACATAGTGCCATCCTGAACTCAGGTCAAAAATGAGTTACTTCCCTTCTGGTCTCATTCTGGCGAAAGCCGTGGACCGATGATTATCAGAATGACATAGTGCTTGCTGCCGCGCGAGCCGAGAACATTTTCCCTCATTATCTTTGCTACGCTGGCCGCAAAACCCCTCCGCGCGGGTGTGAACCACGTGAGAAACTTTGTGTGAACCACGCAACACACATTTCCCAGGAGACCGACTTTGGAACTCGTGACGTCAAATGTTCGAAACAAATTGCAACATTTGTTTCCAAAACACGTCATCGTTTGGCCAGAGATACTCGCTTCAAATCCCTGTTTGGCCGATGTGTTGATTCTCCAGAGTCACTGCTTCAGTGTGAACTCAATATAGGAGCGAGCACAGATTACAACAGAAGCTGAGAAACATGACATCAAGGATCGGACTACTTTCAAATTCGGATGCACAAAATACATCCATTGTAACGCAGACTTCCGGTTCAGGCTTCGAGGCCCTGTATGGGATGTAAATTGACGCAGTGATGAGTCTAAAAACATAACAACACACGTCTTACCGCATTAAAAGTGTACTAAAGAGATTACACAATCTTCTATTGTAACTCACGTTGGGAATCCCTCGCGACTTTCTTTGTTTAGTGGGGCAAGCCTCGACCCCCGTAAGTGCCCCACTAAACAAAGAAAGTCTCTCGGGATTCTCATCGTGAGTCACAAGTTATAAATAGAACATTATGTAAATAGAGAATACTACATGGCTTGCTGTGTCGTACCAGATTTACACGAGTTTTTAAAAAAAAATATTGAACTGCGAGCGAAAGCGAGCTGTTCACTATTTGAAAAAGCAACGAGTGTAAATCTGGTACGACACAAAAAGCCATGTAGTATTATGTTTATCCTACATACTGTACTTACGTGTATTTTACTGAAAATGTCCTGCATTCGAGGCAGCTACATTAAAGACGCTTGTTTTTGGAACCGCCTCGATAAAGCCTCGTGCAATCTATTACGTCAAAGCAAAGAAACGTCACTCTGAAAGTGTGGCGTGACGTGTTAGTTCTAAAGATTCATCGAGGGTAATTAGCGAGCGCAATTTGTGTTTCTATAATGACGTTTGTCTCGGTGACTTTGGCATCATAAGCAGTGGAAAAACAGGTCCCTGCTAGACTTGCTTGACATGACCTCATTTACATGATATACACACGGGTGATTTGAACGATTATTATCTCACGGGTGTCTCTCTCACGTTTGTTGGATAATCTCTATTTTCACAATTTGAACACACTGACACGTACATACGCGTACAGACGCACGTACGCATACACTGACATAACCATACCAACAAACCTATGTCATTTCAACCCCCCCCCCCTTCCACCCAACCCCTTCTTCAAAGCACACATATATACTCACTGACGAAGGAGATAGACAAACTAACTGTTCTTGTCACGTCACCACAAAAGACTTGGTTGAAAATGTGTATGTAGAACGTCTGAATTTTTTTCTTAGCTCTTTTATCTCCATGGTAATGGAATGACATGATGAGGTGACTGACTATGTTTTCTTGTTACAGCATTTCCTCTCAATGGGCGAGGGCAACATAGGTCAGCATGTTGATTCTACGAATCTCGGAAAATAAAGTTCATTTCAGGTCAGGTTTCTCTTTCTCTCTCTATCTCTTGAATGTGTATGTGTGTGTTTATGTGTGTCCGATCACACGCACGCACACACACACACACACACACACACACACACACACACGCACACACACACGCACGCACACACGCACACACACCAAGGAAACAAAAGAGCGTGTTTCATTTCTTGTTTCTTTTTTTTCTGCATGTTATGAGCATGAGATAAACAGGCACTCAAAAACACATTTTAAACAAGTCGCGTAAGGCGAAATTACTACATTAAGTCAAGCTGTGGAACTCACAGAATGAAACTGAACGCACTGCATTTTTTCACAATGACCGTAGTCCGCCGCTAGTGCAAAAGGCAGTGAAAGTGACGAGCCTGTTCAGCGCGGTAGCGGTTGCGCTGTGCTGTATAGCACGCTTTACTGTACCTCTCTTCGTTTTAACTTTCTGAGCGTGTTTTTAATCCAAACATATCATATCTATATGTTTTTGGAATCATGAACCGACAAGGAATAAGATGAAAGTGTTTTTACATTGATTTCGAACATTTAAATTTGATCATAATTTTTATATTTTTAATTTTCAGAGCTTGTTTTTAATCCAAATATAACATATTTATATGTTTTTGGAATCAGAAAATGATGAAGAATAAGATGAACGTAAATTTGGATCGTTTTATGAAACACAATATTTTTTTTTACAATTTTTAGATTTTTAATGACCAAAGTCATAAATTAATTTTTAAGCCACCAAGCTGAAATGCATTACCGAAGTCCGGCCTTCGTCGAAGATTGCTTGGCCAAAATTTCAATCAATTTGATTAAAAAATAAGGGTGTGACAGTGCCGCCTCAACTTTTACAAAAAGCCGGATATGACGTCATCAAAGGTATTTATCGAAAAAAGGAAAACAACGTCCGGGGATATCATTCCCAGGAACTCTCATGTAACATTTCATAAAGATCGGTCCAGTAGTTTGGTCTGAATCGCTCTACGCACACACACGCACAGACACACATACATCACGACCCTCGTCTCGATTCCTCCTCTATGTTAAAACATTTAGTCAAAACTTGACTAAATGTAAAAACGATCGTAACTGTGAAAAAATATTCTGCTTAACAACTTCTATATTACCAAGGGCGGACATATTCGAACAACGAAGGTGTAAACTTAGCATCTTACACACCCTCCGTGCGAACTGTTTTTGGCAAATTAATAGGCCGACGTATACGTATTACTTTTTGTTTTGTTTCTATTAACATAGTTGTTCGAATTAACTATAATTCTTCCATCCCATGATTACTGAGGAAAAAAACCCGCTAACAATCGTCCACGATGAATGTTTTTTGCATTGGTTGATCTGATTTTCTGCTTTCATATTGTTGTCTGATTTTGATACACAATGTAGAACATCAACTCATGCCTAGCACACTTTAACAGACGCCAACATCCGTGCATAATGAATTAGGTTTGAGCCCGCGCGCACATATTAAGTTGAATATTCACCGTTTCAATAATAAGTTCGCACACACGTTTAACGCATACCATTCCATTCTGGCACTCACTGACAGCTGATAAAACCATGACAAAAAGCTCAACCAAATCAATGCGTTTCTTTTACTAATAAGCAACACGCACACGACAAAGAACTAAGCAAAGACATAAAAAAAAATGGACACAAATATTACAGCCAGAACAGATCGTGTTACCAATTAGTTTCTACATTCCGAATAAGGGGGAACAGGAGAAGGCAACTAGAGCCTGCGTGTACTAATCAATGTCGGATTCAAACATTAATTTAGTGTCTGTAGAAGTGTCATCGTCCTGTTTTTGCTTTGCATTTTGTTAGGGAAAGGTCGCAAAATATGGACCATGTTTTGTTTCATGCTGGTAACTAAATAAGTTTGTTTTTTTGCGAAGAAGTTTTATTTTGTGATTTATAGTTGTCAGTCTCTCTTTCGTCGACCGTCAGGCCTAATTAGAACGAATAAGCTTTGATTAACATCAGCAACAAATTAAATACAGACACATTCACAACGGGTCCATATTAGGAGCCTAACGGTTTTGTGGTGTCTGCACCCGCAACTGTTTTGACACGTGCAAAAAAACTATGCAGAGAGGGTAAATGTGGCGAATGAAATTATTTTGAGCCGTTTAACCGGTCCATATTAGGCGACCTTCCCCTACTAGATACTTTCTTGACACGGTGAGAGCACGCACACACACACGCACGCACACACATTCACACACACACGCACACGCACACGCACATACGCACGCTTATACGCACGCGCACAACATATTTGGAATTATATGGCTGAATCTGTGTGATGGAATCTCCGAAGCCAGCGCCGTATTTCAGGCAGGGGCGGAGCAGTTAAGCCAGAGGGGAGGGGGGATGGGGGGGTGTTACAACCTGGGGTCCAGGGGTAGATCCTTTGTGGGGTACATGGGCAAGGCCCTGTTGGGGGGTCTGGCGGGCAGAGCTGAAGAGTTTTAGCTATTTTATGAACAATGTATGGCTTATCCTTGATTTTAAACATGATCAACTGATGTCAGCAGCCACTCATTATTTCTTTTAAAGTTAGTATTAATTTTTTTTGGAAACCCCTGTAACCCCCCCACCCCCCCCCCCTAATCCGCCCCTGTCAGGCTATTAGGGTTCATGGAAAAATTGTGAAACAAAATAAATAAGTTTCCTGCAAGGATATACAATTCCTTTTTTTGGGGGGGATTGCAAAAATAATTGGATCGATACTGGCGAGATGAGAAGACGACCGAGTCAGCCCGCCGGTACAAGTAAGATGTCATTGACCGCCTACTGGTAGTCTCGGTGAGTGAGAGAGAGAGAGAGAGAGAGAGAGAGAGAGAGAGAGAGAGAGAGAGAGAGAGAGGGAGGGAGGGAGGGGGAGATAGCGGAGAAAGAGAAAGAGAGAGAGAGAGGGGGGGGGAGTGATGGAGGACAAGAACATGAAAATTAAAGATGTTTGAATTGGTGTGGCTTGGAATCCAAAGCCACGACATGATGGTTCCACAAACCAAACAAACTGCCTGATTGGCTTTTACTTTGACAATCCACGTCAGTCTCACCTGAAGCTCAAAACCATTGGCAACTTGCATTTGTCACATATGAACAGTAGTTTTTGTTACCCAGCTTGTAATGAAAGACCTGAGCCCATCGTGAACCCGTGCGATCCATTTTCCCTTTTTCACAATGCAGTCGTCAGTTTGTAATTTGAATGCGGCTCGCTGTGAGCTTATCTGCAATTATAGCACGTTATTATATACCTCTGACTTTTCACGAAACAAACGAATGTGGTTCATAAGAACTCTAGCAATGGCTTTTGACTGCCTATAAACCGCCGTCTGCGACGAAAACCAAGACCTTGCGTGACCCTGCTTCCGGGCTTTTCTTTTTTCAAACTTTCAAAACTTCGAATTGTACTGATCTTGTCTTGATGAAAAAAGAATTCTTTTATGATTTAAGAATGTTTGTGTAACAAGCTGTCAATTTATTATTTAGATTTTAAAAGTTAGGTCTAGCGCCAAAACGCACCACGGTCCGAATCATTCTGATAATCATCGCTCCACGGCTACCGCCAGTTGAAGGGAAGTAACTCATTTTTGACCTGAGTTCAGGATGGGTCCGATTGAGATGGTCTCAATCCGAAAAATTAATTCTTTGAAAATGTCTCGCTCTTTACGTAGGGCACCTAGGATGTTCCCGTTCGGTGAGTGTTCAAATGGAAGGGTGTTTGTACTGTGTGTAAAAGCCTGACAGTATCTGTGATGGTCTACGGGAGGCTTACTGTGCCTTTAAACGAGTTCGCAATCGCAAGACGGTCCCGTCTGCAGAACCACTTCTCTTTCTGTGCAATGTGCCAGCCCTTTCTAAAATAACAAGCACGACCTTAGTCTTTGTCAAGTTCACTTTTAGACACAGCTTATCTGCAGAACAGTTCGGGACATTAAGCTGGTTTTTGCAATCATTCTTCCGTATCTATAACATATTTGATTGTTTGATTTTTTGTGTGCAAACATTAGTTGGAATAAAGAAGAATTTATATTCGTTGAATCATGTGTTAGTTTGATTTTCATTTGTTTATATTGATGTGAGATCAGCTTTCCTGTTTGCATTCTTTCCCTGGGAGTGAACTATCAGACAGTGAGCGTCTATGGCGAGAATGTGTCCATTTTGTACATGTATATTAAACTTTGTAAAAGAAATGATTGCACCAATTTTAACTACCCAACAAATGCATTTATTCCCGCGTCATTTCATTTGACCTTGCTACGCCATTTAAGGCATTAATCATGGCTATCTGGCACAATTTTCAAATCAAAGTTTAGTTTATGTTTGTATGTTCAATTCTTCTACAGATATGTATGACCATCTACACAATACAAAAAGTGCTAGACGCGGAAAAAAATGTCAGTGCAACAGTTTCCATCAGTATTTGCACAGCTTAATAGCCAATCTGTTCTACTTATAACGGCTTCTGTATGAATGAAAATGATATATGCACGAAAAAGAGGGCATACAACTAAAGTGTTGCGCCCATTGTAACGCAAGAGAGGGTACCTATCCCGTTTACTGTGTTCAAAGAATGAGCAATGGTTACCTCCCTTGTATGTTGATTATTGCTCTCTCTCTCTCTCTCTCTCTCTCTCTCTCTCTCTCTCTCTCTCTCTTTATTTTGTTTCTCTATATGTACATGTGTGCGTGCTAATACGTGTTTGTGTGTGTGTGTGTGTGTGTGTGGGGGGGGGGGGTGCGTGCGCGCGCGTGTGTGTGTGTGTGTGTGTGTGTGTGTGTGTGTGTGTGTGTGTGTATGTGTGTGTGTGTGTGTGTGACAATCTCTCACTGTCTGTCTGTCTGTCTGTCTGTCTGTCTCCGTCTCTCTTTCTCTTTCTTTCTCTCTCTCCGTCTACCTGTCTTTTTTTTGTCCTCGCACGCCTGTGTGTGTGTGTGTGTGTGTGTGTGTGTGCGTGTGTGTTTGTGTGTGTGCGTGTGTTTGTTTGTTCGTGTGTGTGTGTGTGTGTGTGTGTGTGTGTGTGTGCATGCATGCGTGCGTGCGTGCGTGCGTGCCGCGTTCGTACATGTGTTCGTGCGTGCATGCGCGCCCACTCGCGCATCTCACGGTGAGCATGCGTGTGTGAGTGTACATTCGTTCTCTCAAAAGTAGAAGGCTATCTACTCAAAATGCGTTGAGTAAGTGTAAAAACTGTGGAACCTTTCAGCTACCATTCTGTGTGCCACAGGGACCTGTTTCACCTTCGCCATTTTTACTGGATCCTGCTTTTCCCCATGTTCCGATTCAAAACAGACGCTGTAGCTCCTCGATACAGCTCTTATAACAATCCCCAGTCGACACCCATCTGTCAATAAGACTCTAAAAGTCATCGACCTGCTTGCTTGCTACAAGGTATGACTGTATTGTGGAGCTCACATTTACTGTCCTGAATCAGTGATTGTGCCTTCTAAGAGCGTCCCCGTATGCTGGACGAATCTTTGTTTTCATTATGAAGAGAGCGCGCGTGCACTGAGGCACAAACATACACATGCACACACAAACACGCACGCACGCGCGCGCACATGCCCACACATACGCACGCACTACGCACACACGCATGCACACAAGCAAACACACACACACACACACACACACACACACCGTGACTCACACACACACTCACACACCGGCAGACACACACACACACACACACACACACACACACACACACACACACACAATGTGTTTTGATGGAGAGAGAAACGTACAACAAGAGATAAAGATGTCAGTGTCACAAAGTGGAAATGTCAACCACCATACACCACCCTGTTTGTTGGGATATATAGTGCGCCACTCCCTGTAACCAAACAAATGCGATATAGACCACCGTTTTTCTTGTTTTCTATGGGAGGACAGGGGGGTGTCAATGGGAGCGTTGTTTTGTTTTTTGTTTTATGAGCTTGTTTTCGAGCATATGGAGACCGTTTCCGCGACAAACAGGTAGGCAAACACACCGTCTATATCCGCACGTTTTGTAGGCCAAATTTGCTCTGCAGCCTTCCAGATGGCCCACGGTTACTAACATCTTCGTGCCTATTGGTTGTGCGCCTTTACGAATGAATTGCCGTCCATGAACCGTACACGAAGTATTTTGAGTAAGAAGTCTTCATTTTATAATGTAGGCGTTCGGTGTGCTGTTTTTCCTGTGCAGAAGTCTTTGGTTTTTAAGTACAACATATATGCACATTTGTTCAACGGTTTACCTGAACTTTTCTGTGACTCTTTCTAAAGTTCGAACCAGCTGAGGCTTCTGGGTCAACCATTAAAATGAGAGAATGTTGCAAGTCAGAAGTCAAACCGTGTCCCATCGAGTCATCTTTCTAATCTGAACTAACTTTAACTAACTGAAACACCAGTTTGGCCCGAAAGGTTTATGGTGTAACACTTTACTGACTGAAACAAATACGATCTGAAACGCCATTTGGTGAAATACATCTGGTAATTTTGACTTCATTTACTGTAATTCAGACAAACCTACATTGGTTTACTCTAAATGTCTCCGTTATCATGCTAATGAACATTAATAGTAAGTGAACGGCTTCGTTATGCACATGCAGTCTGCAGTGTTCCGACTCGTCGTCATACTGTTTCAGTATTTCATCAACCGGCACGGTTGGCCTAGTGGTAAGGCGTCCGCCCCGTGATCGGGAAGTCGTGGGTTCGAACCCCGGCCGGGTCATACCTAAGACTTTAAAATTGGCAATCTAGTGGCTGCTCCGCCTGGCGTCTGGCATTATGGGGTTAGTGCTAGGACTGGTTGGTCCGGTGTCAGAATAATGTGACTGGGTGAGACACGAAGCCTGTGCTGCGACTTCTGTCTTGTGTGTGGCGCACGTTATATGTCAAAGCAGCACCGCCATGATATGGCTCTTCGTGGTCGGCTGGGCGTTAAGCAAACAAAAAAACAAAAAAATATGGCCCTGCGTGGTCGGCTGGGCGTTAAGCAAACAAACAAACAAAGTATTTCATCAGCACACACGCAATTGACCCATACACAGGCGGATAGACAGACAGACAGACAGAAGGAAGCGTGAAGCTCTAACGTGCCCAGGACCGAGGTTCACGAGAAAGTGACCAACCGGATGGGATCCAGCCGGGGTGTTGGATTGGTTGACATTCAAACGTGTTATGAATTCAACGAATCAGACCCCGCGGTTTGTTCTCTTCTTCTTCTTCTTCTTGTCGATCACACGTTATATTGTCAGCCCGGACAGCGAGACGAATGATGCTGTCTTCTCCAGGTCTTCGTTTTCTCCGTACAGCTTTCAGTGAAGAGACACACAAAATGATTTGTTCTCTCCAATTTGGGGGTGGCACCCTACCTAAGGTACCCCGTTCAGACAGCAATACGCCAAAACGCGACAAAGGGTAACGCCAGGAGGAGCCAAGCAGATGGAGTAAACTCCACCTTACTCTCCCTGTACTGCTTTTTGCCATGTACGAAACACAGAGGTGTGGTTCAGCTGCTGCGGATACAAGTGGTTGTTCTCGTCTCATCAGAAATCGATACAGTGATTGAATTTTTTTTTTTATCTAACCTAAGAAGTTTTGTTGGTCTCATATTTTTTTCCCAAAAGGTTGTGTTGGTCTCATCAAATATCGATAGTTGATCGATTTCTTTTCTTTTTTTAAATATTTTTTGAAGAGGATTTCAAAGCAGAGTTACGATTTTCTGACCAAAAAAAGTAGTGGTTGTACGCGTTTCATCTTAAATCAATGAAGTGATTCATTTTATGTTTTATTCGAGGAGAAGGTGTTGGTCTCATCAAAGAAGGGAACATTGATTTGTTTTGGTAACAGGGTGTGAAAACACAGCTGCGATTTAGCTGGTGACACTCGTCTTTATGTTTCTCTTATCTCAAATCGACAGCTGATGGTTTTTTCGTTAATTTGGTGAGCTGAAAATTGGCTGCTCACACTAGTCTTAAGCATGTTTTTTTTCCTCCAATAATAAGTCGATAAACAGAGTGGTTTTTTTTTTGTTTGTTTTTTAAGAGATGTGAAAAAAAGATTTGGAAATCAGCTGGTCACACCAGCATTTCCGCTTTTCTCATTCAAACCGGTAAACGTTTTCTTCTCCTTTGATTTGAAAGAAACACAAGAAACAAGAAAACTATAAAGCTGCAAATTAGCTGCTCACAAATTTGTGTGTGTGTGCTAGTACTCATCACGAGTTGATCAATTGATCTTTTGTCTTCTGATTTTTCGGATAAAAGGTGTTCGGTCATTTTTTTTTTCTTTTTTTTTCTAGAAACAGAGAGCTGTGAATCAGCCTCTGATACAAGTGGTTTTACGTTTTCAAGAGAAATCGATCAAGTGATCTTTTTAAAACCATTAAAAGAATGTTAGGTTTTTTTTGGTAAGCTTCTGCAATTACATTGAAAAATATGTTCTTTTTAACAAAAGCCAATTAAACTAAAAAGTATAATATAAAAAATAAAAGATGGGAAAGAAAAGGAAAAACCCAAGGAGAAAGAGGGAAAACAAAAAAATCAAAATCAAATCATTAAAACAGGCCGATTTCGTCAATCAAAATGTTCCCTCATTTTTCTGCTTTGCTCCTATTTCATGAATACTGATATGAACTTTAAATTTGTTCCATGAATTGACCTTTACATTGTAGGTTCAATTGTGCACTGGAGTCATGGAATGGTGAATCGACTGCCGTGATACTTGACCGCTGTCCAGAAGAACAATGTCGCCACGCGTTTGTTACCTGCTGGTGTGCGTGATTTGCTTTGTGGTTTTAACAGTTTATTGTGATGAGGTGAGTTCTAACATTAAGAAAACTATTTTGTTTTGTTCAGATGTTTGTGTTTGTGTTCTTGTTCTCTCTCTCTCTCTCTCTCTCTCTCTCTCTCTCTCTCTCTCAGTATCTCAGTCTCTCTCTCAGTATCTCAGTCTCTCAGTCTCTCAGTCTCTCTCTCAGTCTCTCAGTCTCTCTCTCGCTCTCTCGCTCTCTCTCTCTCTATCTCTCTCTCGCTCTCTGTTTCTCTCTCTCTCTCTCAGTCTCTCTCTCTCTCTCTCGCTCTCTCTCTCTCTCTCTCTCTCTCTCTCTCTCTCTCTCTCTCTCTCTCTCTCTCTCTCTCTCTCTCTCTCTCTCTCTCTCTCTCTCTCACTCCCCCTTCCTTTCCCTTTCTTCTCTGTTTTGTTTTCATTTGTTTTGGTTTGGTTTGGCTTGTTTGATGCAATCTGTAACTGGGTTTTTTTGTCTATTGTTATTGATGTTATTTTAAGGTTCGTTCTTTTGGGTGTTTTCGATTCTATTGCTTTTAAACTCATGTTTTAATTTGCCATTTTAATATGTTCTTCTTAAAAACAAT
>NC_090248.1:23398198-23403198 GCF_037325665.1 Littorina saxatilis | reverse complement strand
ACGGTATTACGTTTATGTAATCGTGTTACGGAAACTGGTTTTCAGCAGACAAAATAAGTGCCAATCACTGTCAGAACAAAGTACACACTGCTGATTGAAAACAAAGGATTGTTGAAAGAAAACAGGCTTGCAACTGCCTCAAAGAAAGGTCAATGTCACTTTCAACCGGGTAACTAATGCAGTTTGCATAACATACCGTTACCATACACGAGATTAAACTTCACGGCTTTTCCATGTTGCTTTTAAATGCCATGTCGAAGTGAGGATAAAGGTTACATGGATCGCTAGTGGGTTTTTTCACACACAAAAAAAAAGAACCTGCCTTAAAAAAAAAAGTGACTCTTAAAGGCTCTTTTCCGAAAAATGTAGTTTCGCGTGTCCCACTATCTGTGAGCGCTCCGTCGAAGTGAAGTGAAGTTACGTCCCTTGAATTCAAAAGTAACGTTTACGGAAATATTCGAATTTCTAAGTAAAAATTATGGCTCTTGACCACGATTTTCTCAACAACAACAACAACAACAACAACAACAACAACAACAACAACAACAACAACAACAACAACAACAACAACAACAACAACAACAACAACAACAACAACAACACCCATACGATCTGGTGCGGATTTCTCTGTGTGCAAAGAGTGGTAACTTGCAAAAAGCTTCCTGAAGTTTTTGTTTTTTTAATATCCCACGCACATTAACATTATACAACATTAATTTCTTGGTAATTTTTGGCTCACGTAAGTGTAGCCTATGCGATGGTAAACTCTGTCTGTCTGTGCGTGCGTGCGTGCGTGCGTATGTATGTATGTGTGTATGTCTGTGGTAGAAACTTTAACATTTTTGGCTAAACACCGAAATACTCATTTCACGTGGTTAATTTTCAAGCACCATCTTCAAATTATTGAAGCAATGATCAACATTGTGTCGGCATGTGTGTAGTTAAAGCGTGTATCCAAAGAAAACGGGTGGTGGGGGGTTTTGAAGGGGTACAAGCAGTTGACTGGTTTGTGTCGTGTTTGGCATGCAGACGGCAGGTCAGGTGTCAAGATCAGGTCAGGGGTCGCGCGAAGGATTGTGGTCCAGTTCTCACCTCGCCGATTCGCCGGGGAAGACGATTTCATGTTGTTCGGTTTCTAAGCTCCAGAAAAGTAAATAAAGAAGATACCAAAGGGAGATTTCCTACAATTTGATCTGCACAGCGTGTTTCCAATGTCCACGCGAGGAAGAGCTGTCGAAAGCGCGGCAGTCAGTGTCGATCTTGCAGCCGTATCCCGGTAAGTTCAGAGACAGATCTAGTGTCTCCCACTCTGATAACGTGTCACCTACTGTTAATCCGTTTTGTTTTAATTTCTTTTTATTTCAGCAGACACGGATGTCAAACACAGTGCTAGGCAGTCACCTCTAGTGAAATGAGTTGATCTAAAGTGCCTGTAATGTTTGGATGTCTTTGCTCGTGGTTCGATTTATGTGAATTTCAAGACTTGCAGTAGAGTCTTAAGTTAAGTTTACTCTGCCCGAAAAGAAAAAAAACTGTCCACCATTTAGACTACTTGAACATGCAGATATAAGGAAACGGAATGAATCTGTTCTCAAAGTCAAAATGATCACGATTTTTTCCTCAGATTCAAAACATGCACTGTCATGGTTTTGTCTTAAGTCTTAAGTACTTTGCAACAACTTCCTTGAACGTGAAAGACAGTTTTTGAATGCTAGATCTGTATCGCGTTTCATTCCAGACTCGATCCTCTCTTTGATTGTAGATCTACTGTTTGCTGTTTACGCACTATCATATGATTCGCTATGTAACGTTTGGTAAGCTTACCTTGCAACAGCTTTCTTGTCTTTGTTGGCATTTCTGGCTGTGTTGACCGTCAGAATTATTTTAAGAACCAGGCTGCTGCAGTCGACATGTTTCGCATATTGTAGGGTCACCATGCTGCATAGGTAAAGTGGCTTGTATAACCTGACTATTCTGTTTCAAAACACTGTTTATATTTGTGTAGGTTGTAGTCATCATAACTAATCGCATTTTGCCATTTGTTTCAGAAAGGAGGTTAACCTACAACAAGATCGACGCTATGATATATGCCTCAGCCACATGAAGACTTCCGAATTTAGATCTACTCGGCATGGTGACAAGTCTTGATGAAAAGTATAGGACTGAGGACAGCAGTGGAAAAAGTGCCCACATGGCAGGTACCTAACCTATTACCCTAGTCATTTTATCTGTTTGCCTTCTTTTGAAAATTATACATGGAGTTGATATGATGCGTTAGTTTTAACTGTGTGTGTGTGTGCGTGTGTGTGTGTGTGTGTGTGTGTGTGTGTGTGTGTGTGTGTGTGTGTGTGTGTGTGTGTGTTACGGAGTGAGTGAGTTTGTGTTATGTTACTGTTTGTTGATTTCTTACGGGAGCCTTGAAGGCTTCGCCTCTTGTTTGTCTTCAATTTAGGCAGCGCAGACATGCAAAACCATTTTAAAACGGCTGAATGAGTAAAGGAAATCACCCGCGATGCTCTTCGGCACAAAAAGACAGGTTTGCAGCTATCTGCATCAGTCGACAATAGTGATTTTGGCTGGATTGTATCGCAGACAAATCCCACGTAAGCCAATTACGGAAAGCCCACAGGTGCAGGGTTTAAGTACGGGTCGGAGTCAAGAGCAGAACAATTCACCGACAAGATTAAAAGTGCGAGTCAGTTCATTTCAGTACGGTAACAGAAACATAATGCGAAGCCGGCTTGGAGGTCGAGAGCAAAGAAAGGACAAAGAAAGGAATAAGGTCAAGAAAAATATCGAAGAAGGAAAGAAAAAAGACAAAGAAACACACGGACAGACACACAGACAACTTGAAGAAGGAAGGCAGACTGACAGACATCAATAGTGAGCGATACTGACTGACTACCTGACTGATCTTCAATGCTTAAGGATAGAGGTTTTTGGCACAGCCTAGTCTTGGGGGGGGAGAGAGAGAGAGAGAGAGAGAGAGAGAGAGAGAGAGAGAGAGAGAGAGAGAGAGAGAGAGAGAGAGTGCGAGAGAGAGAGAGAAATAGAGACAGAGAGAGAGAGCGAGCGAGAGAGAAAATAGAGAGATTGATTAATTGATTGATTAAACTTTATTACAGAAGGATGGAGATTTTAGGCATTGCCTAGTCTTACAATCTGTCCTTGCAAACAAAGACGAGAACAAAACAACACATGAAAAGAGTATATGGACAGCGAGCGAGAGAGAGAGAGCGAGAGAGAGAACAAGAACAAGAACAAGAACAATTCTTTATTTTACGAGGGTAATAGAGTAAGCAGTGATCTGCTTTTTTACATCTGGCCCTCGCCCTAAAGAGGGACTAGTCTAAAATTGCTAAAGAATAAGCAAGTAAAGAAAACAAACTACTGCTACATGATTATAATAGAAATGAAAGTAAGAACATATCATCAATTTACATACAATAAATGTAAGTTCATTTGACATGAGTGAGAGAGAGAGAGAGAGAGAGAGAGAGAGAGAGAGAGAGAGAGAGAGAGAGAGAGAGTGAAATAGAGAGAGAGAGAAATAGAGAGAGAGAGAGAGCGAGAGAGAGAAAATAGAGAGAGAGCGAGAGAGAGAGAGACAGACAGAGACAGACAGACAGACAGAGCGAGAGAGAGAGAAACATAGAGTTACTAGAAGAACATAATAAATCAGCGGTACATGCAAACGAAAATACAACAAAACCAGTCAGTTCATTTTACCAAGCCAACCGTGGCTTTACCATTGTCAATTTAATCCAGTATCATAAATGGGCGAAACCTAGAAAAACAACACCCGGCGCACGTGGGCCGCAGCATGCAGTTAATCGTTTTAGCCGCATACATATATTCACCCTTCTGCCAAAATATTTACTCAGCGAGGCAACGCCTTCGCCCGGTCTACATTGTGTGGGAATTCTCCATTCCTTTCCCCCCTAATATTGCTTCCTGGCCGGAAGGCGATTTGGAGAAGGTCAGGTCATTGTGCCCACTTCATCACCAGATCATAGTCATCCAAACCTCAGACGTATCATGGCGATAGGGTCTAACTTTGTACTTTTCTTTGGCATCCAGGGCCTAAAGGCGGTGCCTAGTCAAGTTGAGCCCGAAGTCGACTTCGTGAAATCTTTTTACCAAAAACTCAGTGCTAAAGCTCCTTGCGACTTCGCCCAATTAATGACAGGCTTAAAACTTGCACAAATGCTATTTCCTTTTTAATTAAGACCTGCATGGCAGCATGTACTTGCCATTTTTCCGGTGTAACGATATAACAATTTAAATCTTTACATAAATCTGGTTATGACCTGGTTCGGCTGACACCTCCGTAAGACAATCGGTCTGTCTGAAGCTGAAGTCTGGTCATAAAAGTTTTCTCCTCAAGGCCATTTTTTTTACCGGCCTTGTTGATCTCGCACTTACTCCACACTGACTAACCCCCAAACCGGTAGACAGTATACTTGTACACTACATGTCAGTTTCTTGAAAGTGAAGGAATTGGTGTTGAAATTTAAAGATTTCACCCGAAATTCGATTTCTTCAAAAACGTGCACAGAGAGGTTACGTCCCTTGAATGACGGAAGAGAAGGATTTTGCGATCAAGTAAATTTCTAAGTCAACATACTTTTTTTTCTGAACGAATTAGCCCCCATGAGTGTAAAGTACGAAAGGTCGATAATCGGTACTTGGAAAAGGAGAGGGGGGGGGGGGAGGGGGGGGGGGGTAGTCATTGTTAAGTTTATGCGAGATCAGCAATGCAGTGGTGATAAAAACTGGTCTAGGCCAAACTGACATGATATCGTTGCAGCGGTTCGCCGCCACTTCATTAGAAGATAACAGCAATCAAATTATGAAACTGATGATGAAAGGGTCTTTCTTTATACTTCAACTACCGATTTCAGGAGCTACAACTTTCACAATACGCTAGTTTTTTCAGTGTGGACTTTGACGTGTATGACCAGTTTACCCTGCCATTACATACATCTGGTTGATCTTGC
>NC_090248.1:23298198-23395698 GCF_037325665.1 Littorina saxatilis | reverse complement strand
CTCTCTCTCTCTCTCTCTCTTTGTGTCTCTGTCTCTGTCTCTCTCTCTCTGTCTCTCTCTCTGTCTCTGTCTCTCTGTCTCTGTCTCTCTGTCTGTCTCTGTCTCTCTCCCTCTGTCTCTCTCCCTCTGTCTCTGTCTCTCTGTCTCTGTCTCTCTCTCTCTCTAAAAAAAAATAGAGAGAGAAAAAAGACCCCTCAGCGTTGTTCACGACTGAATTTGCGAAGAGATACATTGAAAGCAATGTACCATCATTGAAAGCAATGTACCATCATTGAAAGCAATGTACCATCATTGAAAGCAATGTACCATCATTGAAAGCAATGTACACCATCATTGAAAGCAATGTACCATCATTGAAAGCAATGTACCATCATTGAAAGCAATGTACCATCATTGAAAGCAATGTACCATCATTGAAAGCAATGTACCATCATTGAAAGCAATGTACACCATCATTGAAAGCAATGTACCATCATTGAAAGCAATGTACCATCATTGAAAGCAATGTACCATCATTGAAAGCAATTAGTTTACACAATGTGTCTTAGGTCAAGTACATGAGTCGAAGCAGCAAGATTCGAGATAGCGGCTTACTTTATCTACAAGTTTGTTTGTCTGGCTGGCTGGCTGGCTGGCTGACTGTCTAGATGTCTGGCTGTCTGGCTGAGTGGCTGTCGAGATAGCGGTTTACGTCTGGCTGGCAAGCTGGCTAGCTGGCTGGCTTGCTGAGACCCCCTTCTCTTCAGTTTATTGTTTTTTAAAACCTAACAACAACAAAACAAAGAAAACTTCCCATACAAGGTGTGTTTTTTTTAAATACACAACGCGTCAAAAGTTTTCTTCGTTCTTTACTCGAGGTCAAGGCAAAAGTTAATTAAATAACAGTCTCCTTCAATGTTTTCCTTTCTTCCATCCTTCCTTACTTCCTTTTTTTCTAGGGAAAGTGGTAATACGAATTAGCAGATGTATACACTGCACGTGACTGTAAATGTCTGGAACCCTTTGCAAAGTAAGTCAGTCATAACAAAAAGACAGTTAGTTTACATCATTTTTCATGGTTAGTTTACATTTTGGGTCCAACCGAGGCCCATAAATTTGTCTGGGTGCAAGTTCCAGGAACCTTGTTTTTTGCGGAAGGGGTAATATTTTTATTTTTTTTCCTTTTTCTTATTTTTTTTAATCCCTTTGGGTGTTTTTTACCCAGATGTTTGCCTTGTCTGTGGATATCAGAAAACCGTTCTTAGTTAACTTTCTGACACCTGAGGTAGTATAATGTAGCGTACAACATGGGTATAAAACTTATCCTCGCACCAAAAATAGTCCTTTGACCTTAATGTGCAAACGGCTTGTACTCGCTCTGCCATGGTCTCGTTCCTGTTGCTTGTCTGTCGGTCAGTTGATAAGTAAGTTGGTTGGTTGATTGATCGTTCGCTTGGTCGGTGGGTCGGCTTGCTGAATAGCTGGCTGACTCATATTATACTACATATTTTATATTCAAACTGAAAAATTGCTTAACTTTTTTTCACGATGGAGAAATGGCGAAACCAAGGGCAGACATACAGCCATATAGACTTCTACTCAAGGAAAATAAATCTTGGCAACAAACCCAAGTACTAAATTAATTTTGTTTTGTTTTCTGCAATTTCAGAGTCCACGTATATCATCGCTGTACGCCTGTACGGACATCAAGTACCGCTTTGCCACCACGCGCATTACTAGTCACGTGACCAACCCCAGCAACCAATCACGACAGGCCGTCTTTGATATCACCCTCCCCAACGATGCTTTCATTGCCAATTTCACACTGTGAGTACACTGTGTTGCCTGTTTGATTGTTCGTGTGTGTGTTTCTTTCTTTCTTTGTCTTCCGAGTTCTCTTTGTTATTAAAGTTGTTGTTTACATTTTTATTTGTTTGCTTTTTCTGTATGCGAACTCATCTGTCTGTCTGTCTGTCTGTCTGTCTGTCTATCTGTCTGTCTGCCTGTCTGTCTGTCTGTCTGTCTGTCTGTCTCTGTATGTCTCTGTGTCTAACTCTGACTCTCTCTGTCTCTGTCTCTGTCTCTCACTCTGTCTCTCTGCCTTCCAGCCGTCATGTATGTCTGTCTGTCTATCTGTCTATCTGTCTGTCTGTCTGTCTGTCTCTCTCTCTCTCTCATACACACACACACACACACACCCACACACCCACACGCGCGCGCACACACACAGCCACACACACACACCCACACCCACACACCCACACGCGCGCACACACACACACACACACACACGCGCACACACACACACACACACACACACACACACTTCCTTTGTGCTTGTACATTTTATTCCCTTTAAAAAAACATAGGTCACAGAGTTTAGATCAGGAGGGTATCGCGCAAGGTACTGCACAATGCAATGTACGATACCCTTGGCTTCAAACTTGCAGTCTTCATCAATTTTTCCCCGAGAGTTGCACTTGCCCATTTGTTTTTAATATTAACATAGCTTTTATAAGGTACATCACATCACCTTGGGTACGTCAAAAAACGAATATAGAAGTGTACCAGAACCTGTTTCATCAATCCAGCTGCATTCCGAAAGTTTCTTCTCTCCCGATAATACTGGGTTAAGCTGTACTAAATTTAGGCAATAGCCACCGCCATTTGACATGTTGAGGTTGTAAGTAAACATTTTTCTCATGTTTTGTGATTGAATGGAAACCGAATCGCGAAGCGATGAGGTTTTCATTCCAATCACAAAACATGAGAAAAATGTTTACTTACAACCGAAACATGTCAAATGGCGGTGGCTATTTCCATTCTACTTTACTCACCAACAGTGGAACTCGATCTTGCTGAATGACACACTGGGAAAAACGTTCCTTTCCATAAAAATGTCATTGCTTTCGTCGACTATTTACCTCACGTACCTTTTTTCCACACTGCGCAGCTGATTCATTGACATTGAGGCTATCCTGAATATGTTACACAGCGAGAACTGACACTATTGTTAAGAATAGGAACTGAAGTATTTGTTTTTCATTTCTAAACTTTGTTGGTCATGATCACGTTCCAAAAATATTCATGTCGCCAAACGAACAGGACGTGACGTCGATTTGCCTTTTCATTCACTACAATACTCTTCCGGTCTCGGCTACAGGTATTTGTTTTGTTTCTGTTTCAGTGAAGCAAGTAAAAAACAAAAAAGTGTTTGCGCATGTCTGTTTGTTTATCGAGACCATTATGACGTATCTATTTGTCGTCTGCGTCATTCTCATTCTGGTGTTCTGTCTCTGCGTGGCCCACTGGCACTTGTGCGCTGGCTCCTTTGTCAGCTTCATGGAGTGTGGCATGTTCGTTTTGTTTTATTCCTTCTTCTGCTATAAATTGCTTGATGTCTTCATCATTCTCCCATTCTGAGTCACTCAGTGATGAGAGACTCAACTCGAAGTTGCCTTCAGATTCCATTTTGACAGTTGCTAACTCTTGTGATTATGGAGTGACGAAACCTCCTTGGGTCACCAGCATAATGAATATGATAAAGTTCGAGGGTAGACAGCCTTTATTGATACCATTGTGTTCATACACGAAAATGATATTCATACACTCCACAAAACATGTGAAAATCACCATGCTTCACAAAACATGGGCAATCATCATTTTCTCATGTTTCTAAACCAATGAAATTGCCAGATTTTGATTTTTACTCATAGAGTATTGTAGAATGTTGTATTATCTTAGCTGCTTTGTTGGAGCCATCATTGGCAAGCTGTGAGCTGCCTGCAAATTGTTTTGTCAATCTAGTGGTTCGTGTTACGCTGATATCATAACCATACCGGTTGAAACAAATGTAAAACTCTGTACTTGCTGCCGACGTACCTGTACCAAAAGAGATAACTATCAAAAGGGATTTTTTTAATTGATTTACTGGTATCACGCTAGAATGGGAACTGTGATGACTTTTTGTGGACAAGTGTGTAAAAATGAGAAAAAATCTCAAAGAGTCAGTATCATTTTCCTTTGTGCACATCTTGCAGGCGACAACTGAAGTTGAGTGCCAACAATCTTAATCGTAAACATTTTGAGAGACATCAATATCTCACCAGAATTGTGTTCAATTGTCAGTGATGACGACAAAGACTATTGTCATCATTTTCACGAGTTTTCATTCACAAGCACCTGGGAAATAAATATCATGTTCCCCAGGCAATAAATCGAGGTGGTGAATGGGTTTGAGCTTTCAGGTGAAACGTGGATTGTCAAAGTAAAGGCCAATCAGGCTGATTGTTTGATGTGTGGAACCATCGCGGCTTTGGATTTGTGTTTCCGAGGACAACGATTGTAAGCATTCACTCTCAAAGACCCAATCAATGTTGATAATTACCGCGGCGACTCATGGTCAATTTGCAACTTATCTCTGTAATCGCAAAATCCACAACGAAAAGTCATAAACACTTAAAAAGAAAAGAAATATGCTCAACACTTACTGAACTCACACGTATGATCGCAGCTCTGTACATTTTCAGACTGGAAGAAAAGCGTCAACAAGCTATGTTTGACGTCACATACAAGGTTGACGTGTTATCTCGAGCTACTGTGACGATGCTTTGTGGCCCGGAGTTGGATTCTAAAAATTCGTCTCCCTGTGGGTTATTGTGCATTTTGTTGCACAACCAAAATGATGACAAAAACGATGTTTGGTGGCTTGTCGTCAGACCAGCATTTTGTTGTTGGTCCTCGGGGAGCATATCGCCTTTTGTCTCATATTTATCAACCGCGGCCTTCGGCCTTGGTCGATAAAGATGAAACAAAAGACGATATGGTCCCTTGTACCAACAAAAAAAGCTGGTCTGTCAACAAGCCACCGAACATCTTATAGTATTTTCTTTGTAATGTTTACGTTTGTCTCCTCTTCCTCAAAACTGGCGCCAAAGTAGCGATATCTCAGTGATCATAATATTTGTCATGTGTGTCTTTCGTTCATTATTCTTAATAATAATAGTAATAATGGACATTTATTAATCGCCCCTTCTCACAAGAGCTCACGGCGATTTACATATTAATTTCTGCCGTGTGAGATGGAATTTTTTACACAATACATCACGCATTCACATCGGCCAGTAAATCTCAAGCCATTACGGCGAATATTTACTTTTTACGGCCTGTTATTCCAAGTCACACGGGTATTTGGTGGACAATTTTTATCTATGCCTATACAATTTTGCCAGGAAAGACCCTTTTGTCAATCGTGGGATCTTTAACGTGCACACCCCAATGTAGTGTACACGAAGGGACCTCGGTTTTTCGTCTCATCCGAAAGACTAGCAGCTTGTGGCATATTAGTACCAATGCAATAGCTGTAATCGTTTAACGTATCTTTAATTCTGCCATGTTATTCTTATCACCATGGATAGTAATGATGGTTACTGTGATCTTAGTAAATATCCCTTTTGGAGCTGGTATACCGTCAATACTGCCACACAAGTACGTGAACTTTGCACGGAGAAGTCAGTCATCCCAAATCGTTTGACTTTCTTCGGAACGTTTGATGTGCTTTCAAAGCTTCATAACGATAGGGTTTCCAGACCTTGGATCGCTTGTGACGTAATCTTCTCGCTTCACATCGCTATTCCTGGCGCTCTACCTGTCAACAAGCCAAGGTGAATCCCTGTCAGCCTGTCTGCCGTATGACGCTTTCTCATAAATCCGTTCTAAACCTTCTTGCACTGAGGGAAAACAAACACCTATGTCCTTGATCTCTTTTTTTTTTATTTTTAGTTTTGGCCTAGTTTTAAAAAAATGCAGATACTGTCGGATTTGTTAAATACTTGTACTGAACCCCCCCCCCCCCCCAATAGCTGGTGCCTGTCATCATGCTGTCACAATGCTGTGCAAGGTTGTGGAAAAGTACAATGCTCGATCGGGGGGGGGGGGGGGGGGGGGGAGTCGGGAGTCAGTACGTGGTTATTAAGTCCACATATCATTTTTGGTCGTTGCTGGCTTGAAGTATCCGTGCAAATTGTCGTTCGTATGCTGTCGACTGTGTATGCAAATCTATGCAAATCAGTCGAATGTTTTAGAAAATGTTAATTGCTCACCTAGCCTCTAGTGATTGTAAAATAGAAGCGCAGATCATTTTAACGCTGAACGCCCACTATATAGAAGGAGAAAAGAAGAAAACAAATAAGAAAAAAAGCAGATGCTTCTGGAAGAGTAAATTAATAAACACTCATATGTGACCCTCCACCACGAAATGAGTCGCATGTCACCTTTGCATGATTTTCATATTTTTACATTTTCCTATTGAGGTTTTTTATGCTCTATCCAGTGGTGAAAACCGTTTTAGAAAAGAGCGAAAACTGTTTGAGTTATAAGCCTGTGACTAAGGTGACCCTCACACTGTTACCAGACACTCCCCGGACTTCAACTGCGCGAGGTGACATGCGACTCATTTCGTGGTGGAGGGTCACATATTAGAGTTAATAAACAAACAGGGAACAATGCAATAACAAGAACAAACTCAAAATAAAAGAGACAACTACAACAAGGGAATAAACGAAAGAAAGGAAAGAGGAGAGATGACAAACGGGAAGGAAAAAAGGCACAAAATAGGAGAAAGAAAAGGAAAATAAAAATGAGATTTATGAGGTATTATCAAGTTGCAGAGCAGTCAACAGTTATGGTGCAGAGACTATTCGCGGAACGTCAGCGAGTGCACCTTGAAGACATTGTTGTCTACAGTACAGAGCGACGGTCACCGAATTGTTGTGCTTTTCTCATTATGCTTACTGTTGTTCTTGGCTTATCTGTGAGTTAAGGAAGCCAATTGGCTGAAAGGTTGAGCGCGTGCGTAGCCACTGTTTGATAATGTTTTTTCCTTTATTATCTCTTTTTTTCTCTCCTTTTTTTTCCTCTTTTTTTTGGGGGGGTGGGGGGTGGGGCGGGGTGCTATGTCAAGGACTATGCTTCAAAATGTTCCTTTCGTGTGCTTTCGGTAAATAAGTTCAAATATGAATGTGTTTGCAACGTTCACAATTAACCCCTACAATAGACTTACGTAATACGCGAATAAGATGGTGAGAATCTTAATAACTCAACAACATACAGGAACCATAACAACAACTACACTCTGAACTGAAGTGCTCCACCTTTGAACACCCGTTCTCTTACCTTCTTCTTCTTCAGCGTTCCAGAATGTTCTGGTTAGGCCAAAAAAAAAAAGGTCTGTTTACGGTAACATAGGCTAAAAAAATAGGGTCGGTAGGTCGTGATTTTTTTTTTTTTTTTCCAAAAAACCATATTTTTACGTTATTTTGCCAAAAAAACAAGATTTTTTTTTTTTTTTTTTTTTTTTTTTTTTCCTCAAATGCCAAAAAAAGTCTAGGGTCGCGCGAAAAAACTAGGGTCGGTCGGGTTACCGTAAACAGACCTATTTTTTTTTTTGGCCTTACTTGTGAGCTCGTTTGCCCATTTGGGTTCCCCACACTATACTCTGAGAGCATAGTCAGCTTCACTCCGCTTTCATTGAGTAGGCATGCTGGGTATTTTCGTGTTTTCATAACCCACCGAACTTTGACATGGATTACCTGAGGATCTTTTCCGTGCGCACTTGGTCTTGTGCTTGCGTGTACACACGAAGGGGGTTAAGTCACTAGCAGGTCTGCACATAAGTTGACCTGGGAGATCGGAAAAATCTCCACTCTTAACCCACCAGGCGGCAGCGACCGGGATTCGGACTCACGACCTCCCGATTAGGAGGCCGACGTCTTACCACCACGCCACTGCGCCCGTCGTTCTGTTACCAGTGGTGCACACAGTGTGACATAGTACATAACTCTACTAGCTAAAGGTAGCACATAATTATCATATGGTAAACAATAATGTTCCATTAAACACTATTAAAATCTGCTCCTTTTGCTTTTATCATTAATCACTCTGTGTTCAAAACTGGTTACAGAACGGGCGTTTTTCTTCTATGTATATAAATTACCTACCCGTAATGACCAGCTGTCTACAGCGACCCCTTTTGGTTGGTCCTTTAGCTAGGTGATCGTTATTCTAATATAGGTCTATGGTTATAGGCAGGATCTACTGTATCTTTAAAGGCATACTAACGCACTCCCGTGTTTACAAAGTGTAGTTTGCCCACAATCGATGTCAAACGCACCATAAGACCATATAATGACGATACGTCACCATGCGCGGACCATAATACATGCATTACAGCTTGTTCTAGCCTCTGAAAAAGTGAGGATGTCAACAAAGCCGCGGTGTTCTCTCCCTTGCATCAACGTTACATGTGTTGCCAAATCTATAAATAGGACGATCCAGATCAAAATGAAAATTCAAATATCTCAACATTTAAGGGGTCCTAGACCACAATATTTTGCAGAGAACTTAATTTAGTCTGTCTCCAGCTGTTGGTAAAGCAATTAGCGTGTATAGTCATCGAGTACATATGGCTTTAAGGAATCCACACAGTGCGAAGGGGTCAGAAAAGCAGACGGCTACATGTATAACGCAAGAAAGGAAAGAAAAGACGAACAAATGTATCCAACAAGCTAGATTTATGTGACAGACATTATCATCCTTGTATCTGGTGACAGTTTAGGGGTTACGCGCTTTTCAAGCAAGCATGTCTTCTGACAGCACGTGCAATAAACCATCTGACAAAATTGCACACAGAAAATGTGTTTGGCACTTCAGACAAGAATCGTAACAGAATGGAAACCATGCATTAGGCCAAACAAAAATATAATGTTGGTTTAGGGTAAACGTGACCAAAAAAGATAGGGTCCGTAGCTCGGCTTTAAAAAAAATATATATATCATTTTTAAAAAAAGATTTAGTCGATTTTAAAGGAGGTTACTTCCCCTAGTCTCGGTATGGTTCGCAAAATGTGCCAAAAGTTTGTTGTTGTAGAAATGAAAAAAAGAAGTTTTAGGGTCGGCTGGAAAAATAGGGTCGGTCGGGTTACCCTAAACCAACATATATTTTTGTTTGGCCTTATCCTCCAAAACGCCATGCTGCGAGTGACAGGTTTGTGACAGACAAAGATATCAAAATGCAGATGACAACCTGTTATTAACTGAGTTCTATGATAACAGCGTTCCTAGCTAGAACAACAAGCGGTGTGCATGTTTTTAATCATATTCCCATGGCAACGAGTTTGTTGTACATATCACTCTGATAATGATTTCACAACAGATAAGCAGGTTTAAAGGAGCATATTGCCTAATTAGTTGGTGACGATAGTCAGTTTCCAGTGCATGTGTATGTGGGCGGGGAGGGGGGTAGGGGCGCGGGGGTTTGGGTTGTGTGTGTTAGTGGGTTTACGTAGTTTCCAAGTTGTCCCCAATACGGTAGATATTTTGTCGTTGCTTTTGTTCCTCCCGATGTGTAAATATTCTATAATGAAATGTTGAAGTTCTTTTACCCTTAGTTTGCTTGTAGTTTTTGTTCTATTAGGTTGATCGGAGTTCTTTGCTTTTTAAACAAATTAACAAACAAGCAAACAAACAACAAACAAGGAAGCAAGCAAGGAAGCAAGAGAGCAAGCACGTAAACAAAGAAACAAACGAGGAAACTGACAAACAAACAAACAAACAAACAACCAACAAAAAGAACAACACAGCGTAACCACGCCACTGTCCCTTTACAATGTTAGCATTCATTTTATCTTTGGTAACTGCTTTCCTTTACTTATCAATCCCCTTCGTTACAAATAGAAGCCCAACAGATAGACTAATGTTTGATATCGCTTTACGCGACTTCTTTGTGTGCTCTGAAATGAATACAAACGCATAAACATAATGCCAAGGTTGAGAACACCAAGTACAACCAAGAATGATCTAACCCCAAACATATCATTCTGTGTGTGTGTGCAGGGAAATCGAAGGCAAGGCATACCAGGGCCGGGTGGAGGAGCGAGACAAGGCTCTCAAACAGTATAACTTCAACACCTCAATTCCAAAGGGGGCTGCCAGTGGGGGCAGGGTCACCCAGAGGTGTGTGTGTGTGTGTGTGTGTGTGTGTGTGTGTGTGTGTGTGTGCGTGCGTGTGTGTGTGTGTGTGTGTGTGCGTGTGTGTGTGTGTGTGTGTGTGTGTGTGTGTGTGTGTGCGTGTGTGTGTGTGTGTGTGTGTGTCCCTTAACCCCTTGACTGCCATGCACGTATCACGTACGTGCCCATGAAATAATCAAGAACTAATACTCTCACAAAACCAAAACAAAACATGCATTTTGAATTGATCAAGCTTATTGCCTTACCTTCATACTATTCTCCATCTCTCTCCCTCTCTATTTCATAGACTGAACGATTATGTGAGTGAGTGCCAAATTGTTGGTGTAAACATTTTGCAAGTTTATGAATGAGCGAAGATTTTAATATATATACAGCATAATTGGAAAGCCAAGAAATGGCTGGACTTTAGGAAGACACCGCTCAAATCGGTTAAGCTCACGAACTGTCTTTCTTTCTTTTTTTAACCTAATATTTGCTTTCGATCATCAGACCACGAGAAACCAACCAGTTCCGAGTGGCCTTGAAAGTGGCCCCCTTTGAGAATGTGACCTTCAACCTGACCTACCAGGAGATCCTGGAGCGCCGATTGGGCACCTACAATCACGTGTTGTACATTGACCCTGGTCAACCTGTGGAGGACATGCGCATTGACGTGTCGATAGAGGAGAACCGTGACATCATCGATCTGGTTGTCCCACCAATCAGAAGCGACCGCCTGGCCAACTTTAACGTTTCCGGTAAAAGTGGATTTTCCCCAAGCTATCGATAGCGTTGATACCTGAAGGAACTTTTGTACTGAGCATGGTCTGATAAGACTGTGCATTTCACTTTCAATTTACACTTTCACAAAATCACTTGGTTACTGGGTCATTCTCAATTTCTGTGAAGACTCTTCCACGGTAAAACGTTAGAATTCTTTTAATTTTAATGTGATTATTCTAAACTAAATGCTGTCTAGTTGGAGATGGAGTGCGGAAACAACAACAAAAAACAATCTCATCTGTCTGTTTAAAATTACCTTGTCCTGTTTGCGGCCACGTAGTAATGCAGATGAGATTAAGGCCTAAACTTTAATATGGGAATGGGAATCCAAAACAAAGCTTGCCAGCATATGTCACAATCATGTAAAACAAAAACAAAGCCCTTTTAAGATTGTTATGATGGGTTTCGTTCCGTTTACTGAGACAACTCTGCTTGAATCAACAATGACAAGGGGAACACATACAGGGTCACCCAAACAAATGTCACCAATAAAAACGCTAATAACTTCTAGGTATGTTGAGCGAATTGCTTCATATTTGGTGTATATTAACTTGAGCTTATGCATAATTATATCACCAAGTGATATTTCATGCCAAACCCACTGAATATTCCAACAGACATGAACAAGCTGGTGAATATTGAGAGACCGAGTCGACGTCAGGCCCACGTCAGCTATAGGCCCACGGTTCGTGACCAGCAGATACAGGGCATGTCTCCTGACGGCCTCTCAGGCCTCTTCACCGTCAAGTATGACGTCAACAGGAGTCTCGACGCTGGGGAAGTCATGGTCAGTTAACAGAACAGTTGTTACTTTTGTTATTTGTGCAACTGCAATTTACTTTCTTTGTTATATTTACAGCCGGAGTCTCTACGCTGGGGAAGCCTTGGTCAGTTTATATACAAACGGTATTGTAGTGTGTGTGTGTGTGTGTGTGTGTGTGTGTGTGTGTGTGTGTGTGTGTGTGTGCGTGTGTGTGTGTGTGTGTGTGTGTGTGTGCGTGTATGTGTGTGTGTGCGTGAATGTGTGTGCGTGTGTGTGTGTGTGTGTGTGTGTGCGCGCACGCTGTTGCTATTGTACATCGCCGTGAGCTCTGGTGAGAAGTGGCGATTAATAAGTGTCCATTATCATTATTATTATTATTATAAAGCTGTTTAATTAGTTGTTATTGTCATTGCTGCGACCATCTTGGGAACATTCTGAGATAATTCACAGGAGCATATATTTTGTTTCTGTTGTGTCTCTTGTTGGTCTACTGTAAAGGGGGTTAGGTCGAAATTCTTGTGAATGTATGCTTTTTTCTCCGAATAAAACGTTCCAACAATTTAACCTTTCGTGTTTTTTAGGTTTAATTAGGATTAAGCAGTTGTCAGTTTGATTGTTTTTGCAACTGCATTTTATTTTGTGCGTCACGCATTCTGAATAGGCTTTCGCGGTATCAACATTGCAATTTTTCAAATTAAGTCCGCAGTCAAAGCAGACTATGTATGATAAAAACAAGTATTCATTTACAAAATGTATGCTTTTCACGCAGTAATTAAGCCAGCGTGTGTGTTTAAACAGAGCAAAACACTGTCCACCTGTTTGGTGATTTTGGTACATTGTATATACACACATCTGTTTTAAACTGTTATTATACAGAGTGTGAACGGATACTTCGTTCACTTCTTCGCCCCGCCGGTGCGTGACCCTATCCCCAAAGACGTGCTCTTCATCCTGGACACCAGCACCTCCATGATGATGGAGAAACTGGGACAGCTGCAAGACGCCATGCGAGTCATTTTGACTGACATGGCCCCTGCAGACAGATTCGCTCTCATGCAGGTCAGTGTTTGCAGGATGATGGGGTAAGTCTACTCACCTAAACTCAATGTTCAATCTTGATCGAGTGCAACTTTCTCAACACAAACAACGCCTTTACCTAAAACGTAGCTACGCGTCATCCAATCAACTATTCTTTGCATCGTTGATTTTGTACCATTTTGGGGGTTTGGTTTTTGTATTTCTTCATTCAAAAGTAAGTTTCATGTTTGTTTACTTCTGATGAACTTTCGTCGATTCTTTGACCCATACTTTAAATAATTTAATTCCGTCAACATTTCTACACAGTTAGCATAAGTGAATTTTCAGTACAACCTGAATGCCTCCTTCTGGAATAATAATGCAACCAACTGCATTATGTTAACCGTTTAGTTTGATTTTTAATGGTGTACATTTGTTAACGCTGGAATGTGTGCGTCACCAAAACTCTCTGGCTGAAATCACGACAGTGCCTTTTTTTATTTCTTTTATGTCAACAATTTCTTCCAGTTCAACTCGAGAGCCACCTTCTGGAAGAAGCAGCTACTTCCAGTCAATCCTATAACCATCCAGTGGGCCATGGAGTATGTGGGATCTCTCAAGGCTCGTGGATGTAAGTCAGCTATCAGGGGTCGTGTGCACAAGAACATTGCCAAGTGGTCAGTGGATCTCAAGCGCTGGATGGGATTGGTTGAAACTGAGATTTATTTGAGATTTCAATCAATCCATCCTAGCGCGTGGGTCCTACTCACTTTCACACTCTCTCGCGCACACCACGCCAGATAACGCATTGTTTTTGATTGTTTTTCTATGTTAATGTAATATATTAACTCGCACTAATTAGCACCCTATCGGTTTTCAAGGTGAATCGTCGAATCAGTGAATCTGTCACAAACCCTTCCAGTAAGAATCCCTTCCCCTAACGTGTCTTTCCTGTCACTATCATTTGCAGACACGAACATCGACTCGGCCATGAGCAAAGGGCTGGAGTTCCTGAACGAAGATCCGACAGTGCAGGGAGACAACTCTCTCATCATCTTTCTCACGGACGGAAGACCCACAAGAGGGGACACGGACAGGTCCGCCATCTTGCAGAAAGTGCGCGAGCAGAACCGGAAGAACGTGGCGGTGTACGGGCTTGCGTTCGGCAAGGACGCTGATTGGCCACTAGTGAAAAAGATGGCGCTTCAGAATCATGGCGTCGGGCGCAGGATCTACCAAGACGCTGACGCAGCGCTTCAGGTGGGGTTACTACCGACACGTTGATTGGAAGAAATTGGTTGTTGAATACATGTGTTGATGGGATCATTTTTAAAAACGCACGCACATTAATATACACGGATGCGCACGCACGCAAGCGCACGCATATGCAAGCGCTAAAACATACACTGACACACACCCGCGCGCGGCATCCGTCGGTCCAGTGGGGCCATGGATCTGCACCCACTGTATTCATCACATCGTGCTGAGTTACTTTACACCGCACGTATTGCTCCACAACTGTACATACACCTTTTTTTTCTCCTGGACAGATCCAAGGTTTCTACGCCGAGCTGTCCACACTGCTACTGACCGGGGTCCGCGCGAGCTACCTGGACAGCGAGGTGGACGTCCAGACTCTGACCAGGACCCAGTTCCAGAAGTTCTTCAACGGATCAGAGCTGGTGATAGCCGGCAAGCTGGTTCGTCTCAACCAGACCGCCCTGCAGGTCCTGCTACAGGCCTCGGGCGTCAAAGGTCAGTCGACTGCACATTTGCTGCTACCCTGCCGCCCTTCCTCGGGTATTTTTTCGAAAGACGGCCTTTTAATAATTGCAATCATGAGGATACTTATATGGCGCAAATCCTAAAATAGTTCTAAGACATTAGTTCAGGGGTGGATGTTGCAGTGAGTGCTGGGACGGGACGGCGTGGGAGCATACTGGGAGAAGGAACAAGCGTCGGGACAAGCAAAAAGAGAATGAAACAAACAAAATAAAATAAATACATAAAGAAGAAAAGAAGAGAGGAAAAAAAAAAAAAAGGAGAGAGAAGAAGAGAAGAACAAGTCGCGTAAGGCGAAAATACAACATTTAGTCAAGCTGTCGAACTCACAGAATGAAACTGAACGCAATGCCATTTTTCAGCAAGACCGTATACTCGTAGCATCGTCAGTCCACCGCTCGTGACAAAGGCAGTGAAATTGACAAGAAGAGCGGGGTAGTAGTTGCGCTGAGAAGGATAGCACGCTTTTCGGTACCTCTCTTCGTTTTAACTTTCTGAGCGTGTTTTTAATCCAAACATATCATATCTATATGTTTTTGGAATCAGGAACCGACAAGGAATAAGATGAAAGTGTTTTTCATTCGATTTCGGAAATTTGATTTTGATGTGACAGGGGAGGCTACCGCTCCTTTCACAATAGACTCTGCACCCGAGTTGTTGGCCTTTAAAGTCAACACCGGTGAGTTGTGGAATTCTTTTTGTGATGGGGTCTGGTGGTTTCCGATTGTCTGTATGTTCATAGAAACCTTCGTGTTTGCATAACAGTTTTTATAGGGCTAAGAAATTAGCCCTAACATTTTCAATCCTGTTTGATTGCACTTCGCTTCCCGAGATGATCGTAGTGTTTCGGCACTCGGTTACATCTGGCGCTTGCGAGCAGGGATGGAACTCGGCATGATATGTTCAGGTAATGGCATAATATGACCACTGAACATTTTCGTGCTGTTCCCATTCTGCGAACTTGGGATGGACAGTGGTCCCCCGGTTCGGAACTTCGGGACGAGGTTCACTCAAACGGGGGCGATTATGACAGGGGAGGCTACCGCTCCTTTCACAATAGACTCTGCACCCGAGTTGTTGGCCTTTAAAGTCAACACCGGTGAGTTGTGGAATTCTTTTTGTGATGGGGTCTGGTGGTTTCCGATTGTCTGTATGTTCATAGAAACCTTCGGGTTTGCATAACAGTTTTTATAGGGCTAAGAAATTAGCCCTAACATTTTTAATCCTGTTTGATTGCACTTCGCTTCCCGAGGTGATCGTAGTGTTTCGGCACACGGTTACATTGATAATAATTTTTATATGTTTAATTTTCAGACCTTGTTTTTAATCCGAATATAACATATTTATATGTTTTTGGAATCAGAAAATGATGAAGAGTAAGATGAACGTAAATTTGGATCGTTTTATAAAAAAATAATTTTAATTACAATTTTCAGATTTTTAATGACCAAAGTCATTAATTAATTTTTAAGCCACCAAGCTGAAATGCAATACTAAACCCGGCCTTCGTCGAAGATTGCTTGGCCAAAATGAGGGTGTGACAGTGCCGCCTCAACTTTTACAAAAAGCCGGATATGACGTCATCAAAGACATTTATCGAAAAAATCAAAAAAATTTCCGGGGATGTCATACCCAGGAACTCTCATGTCAAATTTCATAAAGATCGGTCCAGTAGTTTACTCTCAATCGCTCTACACACACACACGCACACACACACATACACCACACCCTCGTCTCGATTCCCCCCTCTACTTTAAAACATTTAGTCAAAACTTGACTAAATGTAAAAAGAGAGATAAGGAAAAAAGAAAGAGAGAGAGAGAAGAGTAGAAAGAAGAGAAGAGATGAGAGTGAAGAGGAGAAAGAGAAAGAGAAGAAAAAGGAAAAAAAAAAAAAAAGAGTTCTAAGTGCCTCTTTTCGCATTGTCATTGTCATTGTCATTTTCGTGCAAGTTATCAGGCAGGCAGATGTACCTCTATAGCATTGCACACACTTAAAATGTTACCTTGGCATCTGAGAAAAGAACCGTTGCCTCGAGCCGTTTTTACTTGTGTGACAGGGGAGGCTACCGCTCCTTTTACAGCAGACTCTGCACCCGAGTTGTTGGTTTAAGTCAACACCGGTGGATTGTGGAATTCTGTTTGTGATGGGGTCTGGTGGTTTTCGATTGTCTGTATGTTCATGGAAACCTTCGGGTTTGCATAACAGTTTTTATAGGGCTAAGAAATTGGCCCTAACATTCTCAATCCTGTTTGATTGGACTTCGCCTCCCGAGGTGATCGTAGTGTTACGGCACCTCGGTTACATCTGGCGCTGCGAGCAGGGTGGGACTCGGCATGATATGTTCAGGTAATGGCATGGCATAATATGACCACCGAGCATTTTCGTGCTGTTCCCATTCTGCGAACTTGGGATGGACAGTGGTCCCCCGGTTCGGAACTTCGGGACGAAGTTCATTCAAACGGGGGCGATTGTGACAAGGGAGGCTACCGCTCCTTTCACAGCAGACTCTACACCCCAGTTGTTGGCCTTTAAGTCAACACCGGTGGATTGTGGAATTCTGTTTGTGATGGGGTCTGGTGGTTTCCGATTGTCTGTATGTTCATGGAAACCTTCGGGTTTGCATAACAGTTTTTAATAGGACTAAGAAATTGGCCCTAACATTCTCAATCCTGTTTGATTGCACTTCGCCTCCAAAGGTGATTGTGGTGTTTCGGCACCTCGGTTACACTTGTTATTGCTGTGTCCAAATATCCTAACTTTTTGTCATAGGTATGCAAGGTTGATAGGCAGTGTACGATGCGTCAAAAACGTACTCAGTTTTAACGTTATTGTTATTTTGTTGCAGGTTTAGACATGTGTCCAAGACAATTTTCCTTTCAAATGTATACTCACTAAAATAGACAACAAAGTTTTGTTGATTTTGCTGTTACTGTTATTGTTATTATTATTTTGTTGCAGGTGCGATCAACCTGACAGTGGTGCCTGACCCTGAGCCTATTGCACGTGCCGAGATGCCCACCTGCGGCCTTCTGGAGGTCAAGGATCTGACGGCGGTGGCGGAGAAGATGTGGGCCTACCTCACCATCCGCGAGATGCTCAAGGAGAGAGTGGGAGAGCACGAAGAACTGAAGAAGCAAGAACTGAAAAACAAAGCCTTGCAGTTGGCGCTGAAGGTAAGAGACACGGAGTGCTGAAATGTGTATTGCACAATCGTGACTAAATATGAAGCATTTTGTGGCTTGAACAAAGTAGCCGGTTTTATTTTGACTTTGTCGTAGTCAATACTGCACTTGGAAAATCGATAAGTATCGCTGTGAATAACCACAGTATCAGTATTCATGTGACAAAGGTGGTTTTTTTTTCAGTTTCAGGCAGAGAAAAAGAATTTTAAGATGTACCTTATTGCGTTGTTTTTCTTTTTCATCAGGTGAGCATTCGGTTATGGAATCTCCATCATTCTCGCAGCGAATTGTCCGCCATGACATGCATGGTCAATCTTTGTTCTAACCGTGAAGAAAACTATAACTGTATTTCATTGACCCAGCTAACTACTTCTTTCTTTCTTTCTTTATTTGGTGTTAAACGTCGTTTTCAACCACGAAGGTTATATCGCGAGGGAACTACTTCTAAAAGTTTTTATTCTGATTGTGTTTCCTTATATCTGTTTTACTAAAGTACAAGTTCGTGACCCCTGTGACGTCCTTAGTGGTCAACAAACCAGGTTCGGAGGAGCTGGCCTTTCTACAGGAGGATGCTAGCGAGCTGCTGGACGAATCAGGTCGGTTTTTAATCTGTCATGGTAAATAATTTTGGATCGGCGTTGCCAGGGAGGACTGGGACAAGCGGATTGGGGGGGGGGGGGGGGAGGAGGAGGAGGAAGGGGAGGGGTAGGCGAAGAAGAAGGGGGGCGTCTAGGAGTTGGGCATTTTCCAAATGTTACGGCACTTGCTGTCGCCACTCAAACACATAAGACATTTCGAAGTATTTTTACCAAATATATTAAGTGCTAAAGCTTCGTGCAGTGAGTTTCTCGAAGTATAGACTTGGCCACTTATGGACATAAGACTTAACAAACATACACCAATGCGATTTTCGTGTCGCTGTGTGCAGATATCACGGCCGTGGAGAACTTGTATCATGTTCAGAACTACACTGCACTGTTGAACGCCACCGCCCCTACAACAGCAACACCGACGACGACGACAGCTGGCATGTCTGGAAGGGGTGGAGGTGGGTAAGTGGGAGAGGGCGCGGATAATTCCGTGGTAGTTTTTTTTTTATATAATAATAATACGAATATTTATAACGCGCACATATCTCACCAACAGGCGACTCAAGGCGCACATACACTCATTCACACACACGGAGACTTAAAGTCACCAACACACACACACCATCAACCATTAAAATATGTACAGTTATTCAGGGTGGGATGGGGTGGGCAGTGTAGAATGCATGGATTATGTGGAAAAAAGGAATGTCTTGAGTGCAGATTTGAATGATTCGAGGGACTGTTGTTGACGGAGGGGGAGAGGTAGTGTGTTCCATTGGCAAGGTGCTTGGAAAGAAAATGAGCGTTGACCTGCTGTTTTGAGTTTGGTGTGGGTAATGTTGAGCTTGAGGGAGTCGGCAGATGATCTGAGTGCTCGTGAAGGGACATAGAGAGAGAGAGAGAAAGTCGGAGAGATAGGCAGGGGCGAGACCATGGAAGCATTTGTAGGTGAGAGTGTTGATTTTGTATGTGATACGGGCAGGAACGGGCAACCAGTGGAGCTGATTTAGGAGGGGGGTGATATGATCTCCCTTTTTCTTTCGTAAGACAAGACGGGCAGAGCTATTTTGAATGCGTTGGAGACGAGAGATAGAAGAAGAGGGAAGACCCGCCAAGAGAGAGTTACAATAGTCAAGACGTGAGAGAATGGTGGAAGTGCAGACCATGCAGTTTGGCGGTAGCATCTGTGGTGAGGTACTTGCGGATAGTGGCGATGCGGCGGAGTTGGAAGTAGCAGGTGCGAGAGACAGAAGAGATGTGTTGTTTCATGGAAAGGGTGTTGTCTAGAGTGACTCCGAGGTTTTTGACAGCAGAAGACAGAGGGACAGAAGAGTCAGAGAGTTGAAGAGAGTCGGAAGTGGCTTTGGAGAGTTTGGATGTAGTGCCTATTAGGATAGCTTCAGTTTTGTTGCTATTGAGCTGAAGTTTGTTTTCTGTCATCCAATTCTGCACGTCAGTGATAGTGTCAGAGATAGAGGAAAGAAGAGATTCAGACTGGTCAGGGGAAGAGCTGTTGTGAAGTTGAGAGTCGTCGGCAAAAGAGTGGTGGAGAACGTTGTGTCGGTCAAGGATGTGGTCAAGAGGTTGAGTGTAGAGAGTAAATAGTACAGGCCCAAGGACTGAGCCCTGAGGGACTCCGCACTCAAGCCTGATGGGGTCAGAGTTCAGTTTGTCAATCGAAACAGTCTGGTAGCGGTCGGTGAGATAAGAAGAGAACCAAGAAAGAGCTGTGCTATGGATACCAAAGGTGTGCTGAAGGCGTTGAAGGAGGATGTTGTGGTCGACTGTGTCAAAGGCCGCTGATAGATCAAGTAGAGCGACGGCAGAGATTTCAGCTTGGTCAGTGGCAAGGAGGAGATCATTAGTGATTTTGAGAAGGGCAGTTTCGGTGGAGTGGTGAGGACGATAGGCAGATTGAAGCGGAGAGAGAAGATTGTTGCAAAGAAGGTGAGAGTTGAGTTGTTTCAGGACGACTCTTTCAAGGAGTTTGGAGATGAAGGAAAGGTTTGAGACAGGGCGGTAGTTGCTGAGAGTGTTTGGGTCGAGCGATGGTTTCTTCAGTAGAGGTTTGACAATAGCAGTCTTAAAGGAGTTGGGGACAGTGCCTGTTTGCAGAGAAGTGTTGATGATTTTGAGAATAGAAGGGAGGAGTTCAGGAAGACAGTCAGAGTAGAGTTGTGTGGGAAGAGGGTCAAGGTCACAGGTTTTCAAGGTCATTTCTTTGAGGACTTTCTCCAGGTCAGTGAGAGTGAGAGGCTGAAAGTGTGTGAAGGGAGTGCCTGTAAATGCAGGAGGAGTTTCAGAGTTTTGGTGTGGGATTTTGTCTTGTTTGTCACGGATGGTTTGGATCTTGGATTTTAAAGACATAAGACGACGTTGTGATACAAAATGAGTTTCTTGTATGGTAGGTGAGTTCTTATTATTCTTGTACAGTCGAACCTGTCAATAACAACTACCCGGCAACCAAAAGTGGACCTTAAAGACAGGACTGGTGGTCTTGGTCGTTATGGAAAAGTAAACCATGCAGGAAAAATCCTTGACAAGGTTTTTTGGGGGGTGGTTTTAATGGACAGGTGGTCGTTATAAGAGGTGGTCATTATAATAAGGTGGTCGCTACAATGAGGTGGTCGTCGGGGCAGGTTTGACTGTGCTAGCCACCAGTCCCTTTGATATTCGTCTCTTTCCTTCACCCTCCATCCACCAAACCATCTCACCCCACCCCCAACCCCCCCCCCCTCCATTGCCTCTTCCTATTGTAAGGTATGGTCTTGACAGATAAGAAGTCCAGCCTCAGTCCACACTATTCTTTCCACAGAGGGAGGCAGTCTGGTTTTTCACTTGAACGACTCCTATTAGTGGTTTTAAAACTAGTCACATAATGGCTTTCCGCTTAGTCTGATGGCTTTGATACAATACAATCAACAAAACGTTTGTGAAAACAAGTGATGGCCAAAATGAATATTACTGCATGCACCTTACCTTGGACAACACAACAATCGCTAACTTTGATTGATTGATTGATTGATTGATTGACTAATACATTCATTGATTGATTGGCCGAAATGTTGATATATTAACTGTGTTATTTATTAATGTGGAACATAGTACTGCATGCCCTCTACAGCGAACTGATTGGCTGTATTTATGCCCCTTAACTTAGACAACACAACAATCGGTAACTTTCAGTGATTGATTGATTGATTGATTGATTAATTGATTGATTGACTGATCAGCTGATTGATTTATTGGTTGATTGGTTGATTGATTGATTGATTGATTGATGGATTCACCGAAATGTTGATACATTGACTGTGTTATTTATTAATTTCGTCGATGAATAGAAGTTTAGCATAATTATCCTGGTCGCAAAATTCTCATCTTCAGAACTTATTTTGTTATGCCGTGTTAGGGGGAGGTGATCCACATTTCATGGTGGAAATGGCTTCATTACCCTACCCATTGTGCTTTGACGTCAGAGGTGACACAGGTGACGTCTTCCAGCTACTGAGGGATCCAACTACAGGTTTGTAGCAGTAGAGAGAGAGAGAGAGAGAGAGAGAGAGAGAGAGAGAGAGAGAGAGAGAGAGAGAGAGAGAGAGAGAGGGGGGGGGAGACATAGACAGAGACAGAGGCAAAGAGAGAAAGAGAGATTGGAGGGGCAAGCCGCTAAAAAGAGTGCAGTCAGAAAAAAATATGAGAGAACGGAGGGGGGAGGGGCGGGCACCTGGAGATAGTAGAGATAGAGAAGAAAAAAAGAGAGAGGCGGAGGAACAGAAATGTAGGCTGAGACAGAGACACATAGAGATATAGAGACAGATTATGTTAGAGAGAGAGGGGGAAGAGAGAGCGAGAGAGAGAGAGAGAGAGAGAGGGGAGCTCTAGGGAGAGAGGAAAAGAGGGAGAGAGAGATAGAGAGAAAGTGAGAAAGAGAGAGAGAGAGACAGACTGACTGAACTTCTGTTTATAAGGATAAACGGTTTAAGGTACTATACCTTGTATTACAACCTGTCCTGAGAGAGAGAGAGAGAGAGAGAGAGACAGACAGACAGACAGACAGACAGACAGACAGACAGACAGACAGAGAGAGACAGACAGAGACAGAGAGATGATTGTTGATCTGTAATTCTGCATATTTTCTTCTACTCGTGGTCTGCAACTTCTTTCCTAGGGCTCACCGTAAACGTCGAAATAAGAGAAGGACACACAAGATCAGCGGATTCCCGATCCAGATTTTACATCAGACGAGCCGCCATCTTGATGCAAGACGTCATCGCGGAAGTCTCCGTTGCGCATGTCACGGTCAATGGCGTCATAGTCCTTCACTGGGACACGTCCAAGTCTGTGTACATGCCCGGTGTCTGGATAATGATGAAGAATTCCACTCTTCGTTTCGCTCTGGATTGGGGCGTGGAGATTGACGTCACCAGACACGTGAGAGGGGGAGCCAATCAACGAGGAGAGGAATTTCTCAATGTGGAGATGCAGAATGAGGCTCGTCTGTCTCATGAATCGACTGGCCTTTTAGGTAAGAATAACAATTGTCACTTTGCTTATGACATTGCTTTAGAATTAGTATCAGTGGGAGTAGGGCGAGGAGGAGGAGGAGCTGTTGGAGAGAGCGCAATCGAAAAGGAAAGAATCTTTTTCAACACTGATACTCTCGGATGGCAGAATCTTCAAAAATCTGTTTTCATTGTTTTGTATGGGCTATGGGGGATGGCGTTTTGTTGATGTTGTTGTTCATGTTGGTTTGTGTTTTGTTTTTATCATCGATCATTAGACGTTTAACTGATTAGTCACTATCGCCAGATGAACAGAAAGAACGACCGGAAATCAAAGTTCAAAGCCTAATATGGAGAGTCCTACACATTTTCTGTGTTGCTTTGTTGGGTGGCGTCCTGTGTTTTTCTCTCGTTCCCTATGACACTCCCTTTATCGTCCACTGCAGGTCAGTTTGTCCACAAGGACGTCAAACTTCAGAAGATCAAGCAGCGTCACGGTCGACTGGTGGCAGAACTGGAGGTGATGAACGGACCTCGCCGAGTGGTCAGTCACGGTCGAGCGGTGGTCAAGAACCGGAGAGACCCGTTCTTCAAGCGCCGGGCACCCTGCCTCATGGTGGATAGCCTGTGGTCAAAGACACTGGACAGACCCACACGCTTCTACAAAGTGCACAGCCTCTATCACATCGGACTGTAATTTAGACGGGCTATGGCAGTTTCAAAATGGACTACCTGTAATTTTCATTTTTTGTAAGATACACATTCTTTTACGACATTGTAAATCAACCACAGATCTTGTAAATCACATCTGATCTCTAAATTACCACAAGATTGTCTAAGATTTGGTCGAACAAAGACATTGGACTGACCATAACGGTTTTACCAAGTGCACATCTTCTCTGACATCAGAGTGTTAAGACGGTCTATCGCAAAAAAATGTTGTTGTTGTTGTATTTGACCATGTATGAATGATTTTATCCCATGTAAATATGATAGTGCCTACGAGCCAGAGAGCCTTCCCGTGCAAATTATTGTGTACACCACCACAGGCCTGCCCAGGCTTTTATTTTGAATAAGAGCATCATACAACACACTGGGTCGTTGGGAAATGGTTAGAAAGTGTTTGAATTCCATATAATGTCACTTTTTGGACTCGACACAGTTCTTCAAAACGAACAGCCTCTATAGTATGCACATGATGAGGCCTTTTTAGACACAGAGAGAGAGAGAGAGAGAGAGAGAGAGAGAGAGAGAGAGAGGTTACGTGTGTGTGTGTGTGTGTGTGTGTGTGTGTGTGTGTGTGTGTGTATGTGTGTGTGTGTGTGTGTTTGCTTTTGTGTATATAGTTGTGTGAGTCCGTCTGTCCGTCTTTCGAGCCAGTCTTTAACAAAGAAAGGTAAAATGAACGTCCCAGGGGAGAAATAAGAAAGGCACACAGAAACGTACGCCTGAACAATAAGCTTTAATGATTGTCGTAGTGCGTGTTAGTAGTTTTGTTCATCTAGTAATAAAACCGATTTTGGACTTTGTTTTGTGACGACGAGATTATCTTACATTAGATGTAGATAAGGTGGTAACAGTAGTGTACTTTGTTAGTTTTATAGAAGTTGTTTCGTAAACATGTACAGTGTATTGTCAATAAAGATGCGCTGATTTCGTTATATGATTGATTTATCCTGTTAACAGACACATATACATACACATTCACACACACACACACACACACACACACACACACACACACACACACACACACACACACACACAGGCGATAACGCACACGTACGCACACACACACAGACAGATGTAAGCCTACTCTCGCACGCGCGCACACCCACATACACAAACACACACACACACACATACACACAATGGCACACACATGCCCTGTCGCACGCCTACACACACACACACACACACACACACACACACACACAGGCACACATCATCCTCATATTTCAATTCAAGTTATTCCAGTGCAAATAGTCTCAGTCATGGCACACAATGGTGTCAAAAAGCAGAAATGATCGAAGGTATTTTGATAGCACACACACCCACGCACGCACACGCACGCACGAACACGCACACAGCCGCCCCCAAAAAGATAGGAATAAAAACATTCATTCAAATGCTGCAATACTTTTAAAGAAATGTTAAGCAAAATCAGAAGATGGAACAGGTATGAAGACTTATCATTATTTAAGCACAGCGGACAAAACATCGAATATAAATAACAGACCCAAAGAAATAAAACAAATCAACAAAAAACAAGTGCCGGAGCAAACAAGCAAGCAAGCGAGCAAACAAATAGATAAACAAACAACGCTTCTATGCAAGATTCAGCCATGAAGAAACAGCGGTTTTGTTATTGCAAACATGCAGCATTAATATTTTGCTGTATAATATTTCCTTTCACACGTTCCTGTATCAGTAGTATGTTGAAGTTGCAAAGTTCTATTAGTGAACCAAGGGAGAAAACTTCCGTCAAAAAGGACTCCACTTATCGTTCTTTACCAAGACTTCCAATGGAATAAATCCCGTACATAAAGACGGTAGACAATCTTTGGTGGCAGCTACAACAATAACAACAACAACAACAACAAATATTGTAAGGAAGGAAAAACACTGTTAAGTTACAAAAAATCGCATTGCCATTGACTTGTGTGCCAAAATTTTATTTTTTTTAAACCAGGAAGTTTTGATTTACTATCTTTTTATGTACTAATCTGTAGGTAAACGTGAGTCCGTCTGTTTGTTTGTTTGTTTGTTGCTTCAAGCCGAATACTCGTGTGGCTAATCTCCGACTTACATGATCCAGGCACGAACATTTCTGTGTTGAAGATTTTGACATGTCACTGAGAGTGCGTGTGTACGTAACATTAAATATCGTCTTTGTGCAGTCTAGATTCATTTCAAAATCATTTTAAACTCGCAACACAAATGATGTCTTCCATAAGAATATGTAAATCATAAATAGTCATTCTTGGATTTCAGAGAAACAATTTTACAAGTCCTACATTTGTGTTACGACTGTAATCCTTATTCCTAAAACACAAATAAAGAAGCACTCACATGAGACCGAACATTTCACACTTTGTAGATATTGACTGTAATCATTTTGCTTGCTAATTTTCTTTCTTGCTTAATCAAATCTTAGCGCCTTACACACATTCCTCTGTTTCTTTCGTCAGAAACATCATCGCGGAGAAGCCGGAAGATATAGCGTTCAAAATAGCGTGTATTGCACTATGCCTTCTTTCCGTTTCTTTTAGCATTGCATTCATAACATTTTCTTTGGTTTTGCTTTTAACGATTTTCTTTCCGTCGTGGTACCATGGCTGCAAGAAACTTCGTTTTAAACTGGAAGTATGTAAAACACATGATATTGATTAATTTCGCATTGGTGTGAAAATAAACACAGGTCCAACCCCAAAGTAAGCAACAGGTACTGGTACTGGTCGCACGGATAACACACGACCTGAAACGCCAAACCTTCAACTTCTGAAGGCATTCGACGGTTTTCACATTTGGGCACTTTTTCACATTTAAGCCATATTTGATTTTTCTTACTTCAATTTGGCTTGAACTGTCCCAAATGTAAGCCAGGGATCTCTAGGACAGGCCTCAGTCTTTGGCGCACATTGTTCAAGTTGTGTGCTGCTACATGCCAACCGGCACAACGGGCAGTAAGTAAGTAAGTAAGTTCAAGTTTTGGTCCATTTTGTAGTCCGATGTCGTATCGACGACGGTATATATAGAGTCTGTGTCCTTGCACGAGCAACAGTAGATTTGTTCAGAGTTATCCCTATAATGTCTTAGGTTTGTATTACGGACAAACCAACAGAGACAAAGGGTAAGGTGCAACTGTAATTTATTCACAAACCACATGGAAGGTTCTCTGCTCGGAAGTATCTTAGTGCGCATGACTATTGTAGACATGGAACCGCGTTGGTGCACAGGTACTGCACTTGTTGTCAAAGGGAAACAACTGCAGACTAACCATTATATATCCTCTAATCGTCGAAGGGCTTACAAACCCGATTCTGCTCAGCTCTAGTCGTCAAAAGGGTTAAAATCCCGCTTAGGTACATACTCCTTTGACGTGCTTCGTGTGACCCCGTAGCTTGGCGAACGCTCTCTCAATTCTGAAAAAAAAGATGTCACATGTAAGATAATGATCACATTCGGAGAACAGAATTGGCTAATTGTCACAATGTCGAAGTGTAATGGAAAGAATGAATGATTTTGTAACATAGCGGTTTGCAATATATTTTGAACTAGAGGAATACCCGGCTTCGCCGGGGTGAATCGCGAGACAGAGACAGACAGCGTGGTGGTTCACCACAATCACCTTTGAAGGCGAAGTCCTCTCAAACGGGATTGAGAATTTTAGAGCTTATTTCTAAGCCCTATATTATCTGTTATGGCTTCTCAAATGCCAAAACATACAGACAGACAAAAGCCGCCAGACCCCATCACAAACAGAACTCTACAATCCTCAGGTGTTGCCTCCACACACACACACACACACACACACACACACACACACACACACACACACACACACACACACACACACACACACACACACACACACACAGAAGCCGCATATATCTATCTATATATATAAATATATAGAGATAGATGACAGTGGATTTTTCGATAAATAGATTCGACCTTTGCACTTTTACAGTGAGAACAACTTACGGGTACATGCAAGGAAAGCCCACAACTTCTAAGGCGAACAACTCTGCAGAGTCTGCTGTGAAGGGCGACGGTAGTCTCCCTGTCACACTCGACCCCCTTTGAATGAACTTTGTCCCCAAAGTTCCGAACCATGGACCCGCCAAGCTTAGGTCCCTCCCAGGTGGAATGGGAACAGCACGAAAATGATTCAGTGGCCTGAACATTTCATGTCGAGTCCCATCGCTGTCGACGACGCCAAATGTAACCGGGTGCCGAAACACCACAATCACCTTTGAAGGCGAAGTCCACTCAAACGGGATTGAGAATAACTGTTATGGCTTCACGAAGGAAGGCCTGAACATACAGACACACCAAAGCCGCCAGACCACATCACAAACAGAACTCTACAAACCACAGGTGTTGCCCACACACACACACAAACACACACACACACAGAAGCCGTATCTATATATATATACGACTAGTGTCTGTGTGTCTGTGTGTCTGTGCGCGATGCACGGCCAAAGTTCTCGATGGATCTGCTTCAAATTTGGTGGGCTTATTCAGAGAGACCCCGGACACAATCTGGTCGATGAGAATTTTCAACACGTGCTCTCAGCGCGCAGCGCTGAACCGATTTTGGTTTTTCTCTGGATCCATTTCCAGTAACTCTTCCTTATCTTCTCCAGTGTTTTCAGCGTTTACCTCCCTTCCTTCGTGTGGCGTCAATCCATATTCCCGTTTCTATTTTTAGAAGGTCACTGTCGACAACGCTCAATCCATATTCCCGTTATACTATTTTTAGAAGGTCACTACTCTTCTCCAGTGTTTTGTGCGTTTATCTCCCTTCCTTCGTGCGGTGCGCCTGCAAAGCCGGCGTACACCCGGCAATGCCGGGTCCCCGGCGCAGCCGGGTATTCGGCTCGACTTCTTCCCGGCGAAGCCGTACCCGGCGAAGCGGGTATTCATCTAGTATATATATATATGTATATCTATATCTATAAATATATAGAGATAGATGACAGTGTATTTTTCGCGTGGCTATAAATTGATTCGACCTTTCCACTTTTACAGTAAGAAACAACTTACGGGTGCAATGAAAGCGTTCTGGACAGTGCAGTGACATTCTAAAAATAGTAACGTAGTAACGGGAATATGGATTGACGCCACACGAAGGAAGGGAGATAAACGCTGAAAACACTGGAGAAGATAAAGAAGAGTTACTGGGAATGGATCCAGAGAAAAACCAAAATCGGTTCAGCGCTGCGCGCTGAGAGCACGTGTTGAAATATCTCATCGAGCAGGTTGTGTCCGGGGTGTAGCTGAATATGGCCACCAAATTTGAAACAGATCCATCGAGAACCTTGGGCGTGCATCGCGGACACACACACACACACACACACACACACACACACACACACACACACACACACACACACACACACACACACACACACACACACACACAGACACAAGTCGTATATATATATAGAAGATCAGCAAATGATCTAAAAAATATGCATCGTCTCTGTTCAATTATGTGATTGCGTTATTATAAAGCTACCAACGAAAACGATAGATAGGAGATAGTGATTGAAGAGAGAAGCCACGTTCAGTTTTATAAATCAGTACAAAAATGTCCCTGTCGCGCAAGCAGGATGTGTGTTTGATATAAGTTTGCTCTTGCTGTATGTTAACGCTAGGAAACCCTTCTTTAGGAGGTTCTCAGAAGCCTATGTGGTACCAATATAAGTCTTGACTGCGACAGAAATGTCCCAGTTTCCTAAAAGGCAAACTTTGGCCAAGTAACAGCATGTAAAGGAACCACGGAACAACCATGAAGCTCGTTCTTGGGAATAAGTGCAAACGCATACTGGCCAGGGCAATGTATCACCACACTTCTCTTTAACAGCCCGGTCAACTTGTAAATTAAGGTACTCCCCTTCCTGTGCTGACCATCTTGTAAGTTACCATAGATACGTCCAGCGTTGACACTGATTGAAGGTACTCATCTTTCCAAGTGAACAATTGTACATGTACCCAGATTTACTGCCTTAAGCTGTTTTAGGTGTATAGTGAACTATCTGTACGGGCGAAAACACACACACACACACACACACACACACACACACACACACACACATACACACTCACACAAACACACACATACACACACACATACACACACACACACACACACACATACACACTCACACAAACACACACATACACACACACATACACACACACACACACACACATACACACACACACACACACACACAATCCCCCCCCCCTACATCTTCTATACCCACCTCTCAGACGAACGCTCTCCCTCTTTCCTTTCCTCCCCGTCTCTTCGGATAGACTGTCGTGCTGCTCTCCCCCTAACAGTCGCCCCCCTTCCCCGTCACCAGGGACGCAGCAGCAGGAGCAGTTCCGGTAGCACCAGGCGAGCATGCGCAGCTCCAACTTCCGGACACCATAGTAGCAGGCCAAAGCAATAGCGAACATGGCGGCAATGCAAGCGATAGTGGCAGGAATGATCCACCCGAGGTCGTCTAGGTCTGCCGAGTCTCCAAGCAGCGGAGGTTCCGTTATGGGGTCTAGGGAGGCCTCAGGGGCGCTGAGAGGAGTGTTGAAGTACCTCCCACGCCCTCCGCCTCCCCCCACGTCATCGAAGATTCCGCTGGTCGAAGATAATGTCAAATTCTCGCCTACGGTTGAAGTTAGACTGGTGAGGATTTTGTACAGCGTGGGTGAGGAGGATCCTTGTGTCGGCGCCATAATTGTTGTCGTTGTTGTTGGTGGTAGTGGTGACGGTGATGGTGTTGGTGACGATGTCTGCGCGGAGAAGGTGGTGTTCAGCATATCCGACAAGGTCGTATTGGTCTCCATGGCCACAGAAGTTTGGTTCTGCAGCAGCCCGAGCAAGGGTCGGAAATCAGCTGGGATTCTCATCTTGAGCAATTGGTGTCGTCAGGACACTTTCACACAAAAAACGACAATCCGGGAAATGGAAGATTTGTTTCTATCAGTATCACTTGTTATTCTTTGATTATGTCTTGTCAGTTATATAGACATGCATTCCATCAATTTGAAATGTAAATCTTTAACGACACAATTTCTCTGAGTGTTTGTAAGTGACACTTTCGGTCTTTGCTTGATCACAAAGTTTGGAACAAAAAAGTCAGTTCTAATGAAACAAATTCTGTAGTCGACCGATCACTCCGGAAGCTGGTTGGTAAAAAGTTCAGATGAACGGCAGGTGGAATCGTGTTTTATTCACTGAGGAATCTTACAGCACAAACCAGCTCGGCTTCATTGTAGCCCCATGGAAGTTAGCTGATGGGATATTTCTGCCAAGAATGCTCCATGCTAAGAATGCTGCTTTGATCTTGCAGGTGCTGTTCGGTAACGGGAATTCTGAAATTCACAAAACAAATATATATATATATATACACTTAATGTGATAGGTAACAGCAGATGTCAGCATTCTTTCTGCGAATAAGAAGAATTTTTTACACAGACTAACTGGGATGTATTCTTCCCAAGGTCAAAAAACATTGTGCAGATATAGATTAATTTGATGATAAGAAAGAAAGCGCATTCTCAATCTACTGGCTGTTGTATGTACGGTGGTAGTAAGTAAGTGATCTATACTCAAACGAAACAAAAAGATGAAAGGGGAAGAAAAAAACAAACAAACAAAAACCCAGATTGCAGATATAAATATTGCTGATCTCGTAGACTGTCAGCATCGGCGGGGAAAAGAACACCTTCCCTCCAAGAAAAAAACACCTTCCCTCCAGGGAAAAAACACCTTCCCTCCAGGAAAAAAACGCCTTCCCTCCAGGAAAAAACACCTTCCCTCCAAGAAAAAAACACCTTCCCTCCAGGAAAAAACACCTTCCCTCCAGGAAAAAAACACCTTCCCTCCAGAAAAAAACCCCACCTTCCCTCCAGGAAAAGAACATCTTCCCTCCAGGAAAAAAACACCTTCCCTCCAGGAAAAAAAACCCACCTTCCCTCCAGGAAAAAAACATCTTCCCTCCAGGAAAAAAACACCTTCCCTCCAGGAAAAAAACACCTTCCCTCCAGGAAAAAACCCCACCTTCCCTCCAGGAAAAAACACCTTCCCTCCAGGAAAAGAACACCTTCCCTCCAGGAAAAAAAACACCTTCCCTCCAGGAAAAGAACACCTTCCCTCCAGGAAAAAAACCCACCTTCCCTCCAGGAAAAAACCACCTTCCCTCCAAGAAAAAAACACCTTCCCTCCAGGAAAAAAACCCACCTTCCCTCCAGGAAAAAACCCACCTTCCCTCCAGGAAAAAACCCACCTTCCCTCCAAGAAAAAACACCTTCCCTCCAAGAAAAAACACCTTCCCTCCAGGAAAAAAACACCTTCCCTCCAAGAAAAACACACCTTCCCTCCAGGAAAAAAACACCTTCCCTCCAGAAAAAAACACCTTCCTCCAAGAAAAACACACCTTCCCTCCAGGAAAAAAACACCTTCCCTCCAAGAAAAAACACCTTCCCTCCAGGAAAAAAAACACCTTCCCTCCAGGAAAAAAACACCTTCCCTCCAGGAAAAAACACCTTCCCTCCAGGAAAAAACCATCTTCCCTCCAAGAAAAACACACCTTCCCTCCAGGAAAAAAACACCTTCCCTCCAGGAAAAAAAACACCTTCCTCCAAGAAAAACACACCTTCCCTCCAGGAAAAAAACACCTTCCCTCCAGGAAAAAACCCACCTTCCCTCCAGGAAAGGAAAAGAAAAAGAAAACAGAGCAGTTGCATACATACTGAAACATAACAATATCAAATATTTCACATATATCACCTCAAATGAGACTATGCCGTTGGCGCTCGATGATGAAATTATTCTCGTCGAATATTGAATGCCAATGATTTATGTTTTCTCATGTTTTGTTGTATGTTGTTTAATGTTGTAATATTCACCACAACGGAATCTCTCGTTGGAGATAAGAAAGATGTCTATATCTAAATAAGTCAGTCAGTCTGCAGCTAAATCTGTGTCAAAAAATCTATCGCAAATCTTCAAAATAACAAAACATGTCCATTGATTTCTTAATGAATCAAACATTTAATAAGTATACTAGGTAAGCGTGTAATATAAACGAATATCCATCCGTCAAGGCTGTAACCAGTATGAGCTAATAGCTGTCACAATGTACGAAGCATGATAAGAACCAAACTCATGTGGCTCAGTCAGTTACACATGATAATATTGTTATCGCTGAATGCAGTCACAAGTACCTTAGTACTTGTTTATCGCCAAACAAGTATGATAATTTGGCGCGAATGAGGTCGAGATAAAAAGGTTATGAGCGAATTACTTCAATTCTAGAGAAGTTACGTTTTCCACGAACAACAAACACGATTCCAAGTTGCATGTTTCAGGTATAAGAGGAGTGTTGATATTAATTTCTTGTTACAACCTCAGTTTCTTTGACACAGTTTCAACGCACTTACATTTCAGACAAACCTTAACAGGTAAATAAGTGTATATGACAACGATCTCTTGAAGCATGATTCTTTGCAATCGGAATTTGTTTTTTCGCAGAATTTTCTTATTCTTGTGGTGCTGAACCCCTTAAACAGAGTCCTTGGTTGTTATGTTTTCATCAGCAGAGATTATCAAAGCGAGCCAGACAGAGTGAGTCAATCATCGATGAGCCATTATCCTGACTCATCCGACAACTCGATTCCGGGTGTACGCCGGCTTGGCCGGCGCACCGTACGAAGGAAGGGAGATAAACGCGCAAAACACTGGAGAAGATAAGAAAGAGTTACTGGGAATGGATGTACAGAAAAACCAAAATCGGCTCGTGTTGAACATTTTCATTGACCAGATTGTGTCCGGGGTCTACCTGAATATGCCCACCAAATTTGAAGCAGATCCATCGAGAACTTTGGCCGTGCATGGCGAACACTCAGATAGACAGACAGACAGACAGACAGACAGACACACAGACACACAGACACTAGTCGTATATATTTATATATAGACGACTAGTGTCTGTGTGTCTGTGTGTGTGTCTGTCTGTGCGCGATGCACGGCCAAAGTTCTCGATGGATCTGCTTCAAATTTGGTGGGCTTATTCAGAGAGACCCCGGACACAACCTCATCGATGAGATATTTCAACACGTGCTCTCAGCGCGCAGCGCTGAACCGATTTTGGTTCCACCTCAGCTATTTTGGTTCCACCTCAGCTACCCGGGCCCCCATACCGACACACCAAAGCCAAAGTTCTCGGTGGATCTTTTTCAAATTTGGACACCGTATTCAGCTACACCCCGGACACAATATCATCGATGAGATATTTCAACACGTGCTCTCAGCGCGCAGCGCTGAATCGATTTTGGTTTTTGTGTTCATTTCACCATTATAAGTAACTCTTCCTTATCTTCTCATATTCTCCAGGTTTTCAGCGTTTACCTCCCTTCCTTCGTAATGGTGCACTATAGTGTGAGTGGAGCGTCTTCGGATATTCCCGGCGTTCTGTTACTGTTACTATTTTTAGAAGGTCAACGCAGTGTCCAGAACGTAAATTGGACCCGTAAATTATCCTCACTGTAAAAGTGCAAAGGTCGAATCAATTTTTAGCCACGCGAAAAATACACTGTCATCTATCTCTCTATAGATACGGCTTCTCTGTGTTTTTGTGTGTGTGTGTGTGTGTGTGTGTGTGTGTCTCTCTATGTGAGCAACACCTGTGCATTGTTCAGTTCTGTTTGTGATGTGGTCTGGCGGCTTTTGTGTAAATTTATGTACTGGCCTTCCTTTTAGAAGCCATAACTTGCTCAGTCCTGTTTGAGTGGAGTTCGCCTCCAAAGGTGATTAACACGGTTACATTCGTCGACAAGGATGGGACTCGATATGGTCAGGAATGGCATTATGGCCACTGAATCATTTTCGTGCTGTTCCCATTCCACGAATCTGGGAGGGACCTAAGCTTGGCGGGTCCATTGTTCGGACCCGGCGAAGCCGGCGTACGGCTCTAAGTACTTCTTCCCGGCGAAGCCGGCTACCCGGCGAAGCCGGCTACCCGGCGAAGCGGGTATTCATTCTAGTAGATACATATAACAGGGCAGCAAACAACCGAGACTGACAATGCCACAAACACCCGATAGCGACGGGAAAGAGAACACGTGCGACACGGAGACGACAGGGCCCGACACAGCAACACACACAGCTTAGGCAGTCTTTTGTGTTGAACCCTGACCGTACTTCTCTGTTGACTGGTGACTCTCACGTGCTACGCGACGACGGCGATGGTAAAGGACTATGAATTGGCTTTGCGACTTAATTACACTCGGGTTTAATGAATAGCATCTCGGTATGCTCTCTTAATGTAAGAGGATTACGTAACAAAAGAAAAAGAAGATCTATATTTGATTTATTAAAAAAAAGAAAATATGATTTGATATGCTTGCAGGAATCATATATTACGGACGATGTGAAAGATCAGTGGGAGAGAGAATGGGGTGGAAGAGTGTTTCATTCTTCAGTTTCCTGTCAGAGCATGGGACAAATTATTCTCATAAAAAAAAGTTTTGGTGGTAAAGCAGAATTAGTATTTAAAACAGACAGAATTTTGTGTTTAAAAATTACATTTGAAAATGATTTTCTTTATTTGATGGATATTTATTTTCCTAATAATTCTTTTGAAAAAAGTCAATTATGGGCACAAGTTAATTCGTGTTTTGAAGAATTCGAAGGTGAGAAAATAATTTGTGGGGATTTCAATTGTGTTTTGAATAACGAGATAGATATTGTGAGTGGTGAAAAACATAAAAAGTCTGATGTTGTTAATTTTCAAAATGTTTTGCATAGTAACGATCTGAATGATGTTTGGCGCTTGTTTCATGCCGACGAAAAGGAGTTCTCCTGGAGCAGGAAGAACCCTTTCATAGCCCGTCGACTTGACTATATTCTTCTCTCTGGTGGCTTGTTTGATAAAACATTATTTTGTGACATGGTCTCAGTACCACATTCAGATCACCGATTAATTGAGTTGAAAATTCAGTTTGTGAACATAGTACGCGGACCTTCTTACTGGAAATTTAATAATCAGTTATTGCGAGGCATAGGTTTTGTTGATTTAATGAATAACTTGATTGATGCATTTTTGTTGCAAAATAAATGTTTAGGTGATTCTTTAAAATGGGAATTATTAAAAATTCAAATGCGGGAATTTTGCACAGCCTATGCAGCAGGAAGAAAGCGAAAACAAAATAATTCCCAGCTTTCTCTTCAGAAGGTTTTGGATGAAACGGACATTCTTTTAGCAAATAATCCAGAAGATCTGAATCTGTTAATGAAAAGAGAAAAAATTAAAATAGAGCTTGAGGTATTTTCATTGGAAGAAGCCCAGAGTGCCCAAGTTCGCTCTCGCGTTCAGTTCATAGAAGAAGGTGAGAAGAACACAAAGTATTTTTTGAATTTGGAAAAAAGTAAAGCTAACATGAAAATTATGGATCGTTTGCAGACAGAGGACGGGAGGGTATTTAATACACAGAAAGAGATTATGAAAGAACAAGTACGATTTTTTAAAGACTCATATGAAAAAAGCGCGGAATTTAACCAGATGAGCGCAAACGAATTTGTACAAGATTTAAATATACCATTTCTCTCCAATGACCAAAAAGGTGAATTGGACTCGGAGATTACCGCGAAGGAATTAACTATTGCCCTTAAATTATTAAATAACGATTCAGCCCCAGGTCTTGATGGCCTCACTACCTGTTTTTATAAAGTATTTTGGTTGAAGATAAGGGATGTAGTTCATGCCTCATTTGTAGCATCATTTGTTAATGGCGAATTATCGCCCACTCAAAAACAAGCAGTCCTGACCTTAATTCATAAAGGTAAAGATTTACCTAGGGACGATCTCGGCAATTGGAGACCAATATCTCTGACAAATACAGATTACAAGATAATTGCGAAATGTTTAGCAATGCGACTTTCCACTGTAATAGGTGATATTATACATGAAAATCAAGTTGGCTTTATGAAAGGAAGAAAAATAAGTAACATGATTAGACTCATTGATGATACCATAGATATTATGAACACAATGGATAAACCTGGAGTTTTATTAGCAGTTGACTTTCGACGTGCATTTGATTCCATATCCAAAGATTATATTTTGTTTGCATTTGATAAATTTGGTTTTGGTGATAATTTTAAAAAATGGGCTTCTGTCCTGATGAACAATAGTCAAAGTTGTATTAATTATACAGGGTGGATATCCGAACCTTTTCCTGTGGAAACTGGCATTCGCCAAGGATGTCCATTCTCTCCAATGGCTTTTGTTATTGCCCTTGAAATGTTGGCGATCAAGATTCGTTCTGATGAAGCTATTAAGGGTATCCATCTGCCTATGTCACCCTTTGAGGTATCACCCATCACGGTCCTAAAACTGTTATTATATGCTGATGACGTCACTCTTTTTTTGCATGATAGAATAGATCTAGAAAGGGCGTTATACATTTTGAATATATTTAAACGTTTTTCAAACTTGGAAGTGAATGTTAACAAAACGGAAGCCATGTGGATAGGGTCCAAAAAGTTGTGTACAGATCAGTATTTTGGTCTTAAATGGAAATGTAAAGTAAAAATTGTTGGAATTATTTTTTCAAACAATATACCCGCATCGTCTTTAGAGGAAAACTGGTCAAAGAAAATTCAACGAATACAACAAATAATCGCCAATTGGTCAAAGAGAAATTTAAGTATACAAGGTAAAATTTGTATTGTTAAAACCTTTCTTATATCTCAATTCGTTTATATTTTCCAGTCTCTGGCAGTACCTCATCATGTTCTACATCGTATTAATTCCATTTTGTTTAGGTTTATTTGGAAGAAAAAGTATTCAAATACGCGCGCATTTGAAAAAGTAAGACGAACAGTTATGTGTAAAGAAAAAGATTATGGTGGTTTGAATATGATAAACGTAGTAGATATGCACAACTCATTTATGATTTCCTGGCTTGTTAATTTGCAAAACTCCACACAAAAGTATTGGTCTGTTATTCCAAGATATTGTCTGTCATGTCTGGGCATTGGTTTATCGTGCTTTGACTCAAATGCATCTTCGAAAACGATAAATGGCCTCAATATTTGCAGATCATTGTTTTGGAAACAAGTGTTATTGACTTGGCTTGACAATAAAAGTGTTTTCTGTGAAAAGTATGATTTTACACCAGTAATATTAAAGGACCAATGCATTTGGAACAATATGAATATTCAATTTAAACATAAATGCCTATTTTTTAAAGATTTTATAAAACATAATATCTCATTTGTAAAGGATGTTATGAATGAAAATGGTATTATTATTTCTTTTGAAGATTTATGTCAAAAAGTGGGTTATAAACCATCCAGACAGTTTGAATACAATGCATTATGCACAGCACTTAAATCCAGACGTACAGACACATTACCATATCAATATTTTACATTGCAGGATTTCATTGTTAACGGTGGTAATATAACAGCAAAGTTTATTAGAAAATGTTTAGTTGATCTTGATGTCCAGATTCCGAGTGCCTGTGATTTTTGGAAACGAAAACATAATGTAGATTTGGATAAGAGAAACTGGTTACTGGCCGTTAACAGCACAAAAGAAGAAAGATTACGTCTGCTGCACTGGAAACTATTACATAGAATATATCCAACCAATATTTTATTAAACAAAATGGGATTACGAACATCGAATAAGTGTGAAGTTTGTAATGAATTAGACACCCTTGAACATTTCTTTTTTAGTTGCCAAGAGGTGATGAAGGGTTGGAAAATATGTAAAGATTTTGTGTATAAGAAAATACATGTTGCCATCATTTTGAATGAAGAAAATGTATTTTTGGGTTATTTTAGGGAAAGTTTGAAAAGTGATTATATTTACTTTGTGAATTATTGTATTTTAATTACCAAAATGACCATTGGAAAATTTAGATATGGGAAAAAGTTAGATTTGGGTGTATTATTGGAAACTGAGCTGAACATTAGGAATAAATTTATGTTATGATTACTTTTATGTATTTATTTATTTAAACATATTAGTTTACTGATAAGGTAAAAAAAAAAAAAAAAAGAAGAAAAAAAGATGTAATTATCCCAGAATTTAGTTGAGCAAGTGACTAATTACTTTTTGAAAGAAAAGATATTTGGAAATGCTGGAAAGTACAAGAAAAGGGGTGAACATAAAGACATAATAATCAGAGGAAGGGATATGGAACAGCCAAACCTGAAACAAATTCAAAATGTCCAGAGAAATAGCAATATATAGCTAACATTGACGGACTGTGTGATGATATCTTTTGGTATTGGTCTCAGCGTTTCGACAGTAATATCAAAATGATGATAGAGCCATTATGATGATAGTACCCAAAGGGTGGCCGAGTGGTAAAGTGCACTTGCCTCGGAAGCGAGAGGTTGCGAGTTCGACCCTGGGTCAGGGCGTTAGCAATTTTCTTCCCCCTTTCCTAGCCCAGGTGGTGGGTTCAAGTGCTAGTCTTTCGGATGAGACGAAAAACCGAGGTCCCTTCGTGTACACTACATTGGGGTGTGCACGTTAAAGATCCCACGATTGACAAAAGGGTCTTTCCTGGCAAAAATGTATAGGCATAGATAAAAAAAAATGTCCACCAAATACCCGTGTGACTTGGAATAATAGGCCGTGAAAGGTAAATATTCGCCGTAATGGCTTGAGATTTACTGGCCAATGTGAATGCGTGATATATTGTCATAATTGTGTAAAAAAAATCCATCTCACACGTCAGAAATTAATATGTAAAGCGACAGACTCGAACTTATACTGAAACGAAAACAGTAGGGTCAGTTTGAGATTCTGACACAACACCAATGGGTTTAACACCTTCCTTTACAAAGACAGCCCAGCTAATATCATCATGATCAGATGTGCACTGACTATCAAAGTTGACTGTCATAATTTCACATGAGCGAGAAGCAGAAAACAGTCGAGAACGTCAGTTTAAGATTTTGACACCACACCCATATTTTAACACATTCCTTTACAAAGACAGTAGGCTAATATCACGATGATCAGATTAACATGACTGGTGACTCTTATTTCATCTGAGCTAGAAGCAGAAAACAATAGCTTCAAATCAAACAGCTAATACATGTATCACCATGATCAGATTTACATGACTGGTGACTCTTATTTCATCTGAGCTAGAAGCAGAAAACAGTAGCCTCAAATCAAACAGCTAATACTGTTATACATGTATCACCATGATCAGATTTACATGACCGGTAACTGTTATTTCATCTGAACGAAAAGCAGAAAACAGTAGCTTCAAACCAAACAGCTAATATCACCATGATCAGATGTACATGACTAAGTGACTGTTATTTCATCTGAGCGAGGAGTAGAAAACAGTAGCCTCAAGCCATGGTATTCTTGCAGCAGCCGCTTTGGCACCGACCTTATTCTCAGTCCTGGCATTCCAGACTGACTCGCAGACATCACAACATCTGTGCCAAATACACACACAGGCCAATACACGTTGCCCTGTTCTCTGAGTCAATTTCTGGGCACCGGTCCCTCTTTACACAAGGTTTGAGTGTGTTTTAAACTTGCTTTAACCCCCAGAACTTACCTGGATTAGAGTAGAAAAGAAGGAGCAGCTTCTGATGTTACTGTGAAAAGATGACGAACTGAGAGAGACCAGCTTCACGGTGGCATACAGTAAGTTTTCGAAGACCGAAGAAATCGCTGATACACCAATGGCAATGACTGGGCTACACAGCTTCTTGGGTGCATCTGTTCTTCCGCACCTCTGGGCTATTTTTAGACCTCTCTCTCTCTCTCTCTCTCTCTCTCTCTCTCTCTCTCTCTCTCTCTCTCTCTCTCTCTCTCTCTCTCTCTCTCTCTCAAAGTAGCCAAAATGTAGAATTGTTTTGTTATTCTTTTTTTTTATAGTTAGTCCCACTTTAGGGCGGAGGCTGGATGTGAAAAAGCAGACCACTGCTTAATTTATTACCCTCGTTAAATCATAAAGAATTGTCATTGTCATTGGCATCGTCTCTCTCAGTCTCTCTCTTTCATCGGAGAACATGGGAGCTGTCACTGAGTTAGGTTGTTTTAAAGACTTCATTATCTCTGCTCAGTAGAGGAGTGACAATTCCATAATAACGTGTTAGTTAACATTGTAATACTAATTTGTTTTTGTAAGCGAAAATACCAGCATAAAAATACTCGAGTAACTGAGACATTTTACCAAAAGTACACTCACCGATTAAACACTGCGTTCACATGATGTTGTTAATGAGCGATAACGCGATTCACTGCGGTGTCAGTACAGGCAGGGACCTATATTTATATATAGGTCTATGGTACAGGTGACGGTATCTTGAACAGCATGTGACTTGCTTGTATTATCTCATGAATCGTTGGTATGACTGAACTGGTGTTTAACGTCGTTTTCAACCACGAAGGTTATATCGCGTATGACTGAACTGCTGACAGATGTACATAGAGTCGCGTAGGAACCAGTGGGGAAGGGGCCGGAGGGTGAGGGTGGTGGGGGGGGGGGTGGGTGGGTGGGTGGAAGGGGGGGGTCTAACCTTTGTCAGTTTCGTGTTTGTTTGTATCTTTGTTTCTTTGTTGTCGTTGTCGTTGTCGTTGTTGTCATAGTTGTTGTTGTTGTTGTTGTCGTTGTTGTTCGTTGTTGTTCACGGTTGTTGTTTGCGTTGAATGTCCAGACCAGACGCGTATGGTGTCCCTCGCGAAAGTTAGAGTTTGCACTGCAGCAAAGTATAATGTGTCAAGTCAGTTCCGATCGCATATTATCCTAGTTAAAACCAGTCGTTGATTAATTATCAAGACTGAATCAACAAGGTGATACAGACTTCAGTTTTCATGATCACACCATTGCTTAAGTACTGATCACAACTGCAGAAAGACTGATGTTCACTGGCAGTCACGTCGCATTTGTCCGGCTGTCAGTCCTGTAAAACCAATTTGGAAACTCGTATGCAGGAAAAATCTGCTGCTATCAAATCTGCATAACTTTCAACCGAGACAAATCATAACGGATGGGCCTCTCCTTCTCTCTAACTCTTTCTTCTTCTTCTTCTTCGTCGTTCACTAGATGGAGATGCCAATCGCCCGCACGAAAGCAGCTGTCCTCTGTAGGTCCTCCAGGCCGCCGAAGAGCTTGACCCTCAGTGGTACTGGTTCCGGCCACGATGCCTGCCTGGGAGCGTCATGGAGTCGGCAGTTGTGCGGCAGGTGCTCAGCATTCATGATGTCTGCATTGCAGGAGCACATCTCGGACTCGCCAATTCTGAATTTGCTGTACATGTGGGCATTTCGTCGGTTGTGCCCTGTTCTCTAACTCTTTGACACTCGATGCTTTTTCAAATATTAAAAAGCTCGCTTTCGTTTGCAGTTCAATATTTTCAGTTGTAAAAAGTAACTCGTGTAAATCTGGTACAACACAGCAAGCCCTGCAGTATCATTCCCTATTTCTCTCTCACACACTCACGCAAAAAAAAAAACACACACACACACACACACACACACACAACATACTTAGCGGCCTGATCTCATGTGAGTGTTTTTCTACGCGCCTAGTACATACATCATGTGCAGTGTACCTTAAAAGGAAAATTGATGCACTGACAGTGACAGACAGGCGTGTTGCTGTTACTTGATCAAGTGATACTTAATTAGTCAATATTGGTTTGTCAACCACCGGGCTGATAGGCTTTCATGGCGGATCTATATAAAGACCTATATGTGCTTTTTCCCAAGAAATGAGCAGTTATATTCTTGATTTGCGTTCGGGCCCTACTGTGTGTGTGGGTGTGGGTGTGTGTGTGTGTGTGTGTGTATGTGTTCGTGCGTGAGTGCGTGTGGTTGTCTGTGTGTGTGTGTATGTGTATGTGTATGTGTGTGCCGTGTGTCTCAGTGTGTGTGTGTGTGTGTGCGTGCGCGCGCGCGTCAGTGTGTGTGCGCGCGCACGTGTGTGTGTGTGTCAGTGTGTGTGTGTGTGAATTGGTGTGTGCTGTGTGTGTGTGTGTGTGCCCTGTGCACCAATTCACCGATTCCCAAAGATGGGGTGCTTCACTGTCTTGTTCTTACTCTCTTCTTCTACTTGTCATCCGTTTCTTCTCTCCCCCCTTTTTATAGCCGCCTTTATGCAAAGCATAAATAGGCCATTTAGGATTCGCTCTGATTGTTTGTTTGTATCTTGAAGAGTTTGGACTGTATCTCTGGTACTCTGGGGTCAATTGACAGGGGCGGATCAGTTGCTTTGTAAGGGGGGGTGGACTTTGAATCGAAAGTGAATGTGATGGGCGCGAAGCGCCCGAATTTGCTAGGGGGTACGGGGGCATGCCCCCCCCGGAAAAATGTTTGGCCCAAAGAAGCAATATGGTGCCATCTGGTGCCATTTGAACTTATAAATGGTCATAGAATCAGCTTCCCAATTTTTTTATTTTTATTTTTTGCTGGAGGGGTGGGTGCACCTGCACCTTGTGCACCCCCCCCCCCCCTCGTCCGCCCCTGATTGAGCTCAAATTTGGTGAGTAGCTTGGAATTGTGGGGCCAAGGGTGTGTGCAAAAGATCACGTTCCTAGCTGTATGCAAACGGAAGATATTAGCTTTACACGCTTTTAGCACCCGGCCATGAAAAAAAAGAACCCTGTAAAGTATGGCAATCCGAATGGTGCAAAAGTCCCTTTTAGCTCTTGATGTCTAAATAACACATTATTTAGCTAAATAACGCGTTATTTAGCTAAACAATGCTTTATTTAGCTATATCATGCATTATTTAGCTAAATAATGCATTGTTTAAATTAAACAATGCATTATTTACAGATACAGAAAAAAGAGAGCCCAGAGCACTAAATAATGCATTGTTTAGCATAAATAAGAGATTGTGTTTGTAAATAACTCATTATTTATAAATAATTACGCGTTTTCTCTAAACAATATATTATATGTAAATAAAGTGTTATTTAAATAAATAAAATATTATTTAGATAAATAAAATATTATTTATCTAAATAAAATATTATTTAGATAAATAAAATATTATATGTAAATAAAATATTATTTATCTAAATAAAATATTATTTAGATAAATAATTTATTATTTAGATAAATAATTTATTATTTAGATAAATAATTTATTATTTAGATAAATAATTTATTATTTAGATAAATAATTTATTATTTACTGTTTTTGCCTTGAAATAGTATTATTACACTAAATAATGCTTTATATAGCTATATAATAGGTTTCCGCTATATAATTCATGATTTGGTAAATAATACATTATATACCGTAAATAAAATATTATATACCGTAAACAATTCATTGTTTAGCGCATCGCGAAGCCGTTTTTTCTCTTGTTGTTTTTTTCCACGTGTTTCCGTGGATCCACGAGAGCTCTGTTGATTCTCAAACTGACCAATCAGACAACTAGCATCTGTACACTAATTAAAGTCCCATTGTTGAGTGTGACGAAAACTCGTGGTGACGATTTTAAAACATGTTGGGTCACGCATGGTCCAATCTTACATGGTCCAATCTTACATGGTCCAACCTTACATGGTCCAACCTTACATGGTCCAATCTTACATGGTCCCATCTTACATGGTCCAACCTTACATGGTTCAACCTTACATGGTCCAATCTTACATGGTCCAATCTTGCATGGTCCAATCTTACATGGTCCAACCTTGCATGGTCCAACCTTGCATGGTCCAATCTTACATGGTCCAATCTTACATGGTCCAACCTTACATGGTCCAACCTTACATGGTCCAACCTTACATGGTCCAATCTTACATGGTCCAATCTTGCATGGTCCAATCTTACATGGTCCAACCTTGCATGGTCCAACCTTGCATGGTCCAATCTTACATGGTCCAATCTTACATGGTCCAACCTTACATGGTCCAACCTTACATGGTCCAACCTTACATGGTCCAATCTTACATGGTCCAACCTTACATGGTCCAATCTTACATGGTCCAATCTTACATGGTCCAACCTTACATGGTCCAACCTTACATGGTCCAACCTTACATGGTCCAACCTTACATGGTCCAATCTTACATGGTCCAACCTTACATGGTCCAACCTTACATGGTCCAATCTTGCATGGTCCAATCTTGCATGGTCCAACCTTACATGGTCCAATCTTACATGGTCCAACCTTACATGGTCCAACCTTACATGGTCCAATCTTACATGGTCCAATCTTACATGGTCCAACCTTACATGGTTCAACCTTACATGGTCCAATCTTACATGGTCCAATCTTGCATTATCCAATCTTACATGGTCCAACCTTGCATGGTCCAACCTTGCATGGTCCAACCTTGCATGGTCCAATCTTACATGGTCCAACCTTACATGGTCCAACCTTGCATGGTCCAACCTTGCATGGTCCAATCTTACATGGTCCAACCTTACATGGTCCAACCTTACATGGTCCAACCTTACATGGTCCAACCTTACATGGTCCAATCTTACATGGTCCAATCTTGCATGGTCCAATCTTACATGGTCCAACCTTACATGGTCCAATCTTACATGGTCCAATCTTGCATGGTCCAATCTTACATGGTCCAACCTTGCATGGTCCAATCTTACATGGTCCAACCTTACATGGTCCAATCTTGCATGGTCCAACCTTACATGGTCCAATCTTACATGGTCCAACCTTACATGGTCCAATCTTACATGGTCCATATATTGGACCATGTAAGATTGGACCATGCAAGATTGGACCATGTAAGATTGGACCATGTAAGATTGGACCATGTAATTTTGGACCATGTAAGGTTGGACCATGTAAGGTTGGACCATGTAAGGTTGGACCATGTAAGATTGGACCATGCAAGGTTGGACCATGCAAGATTGGACCATGCAAGATTGGACCATGTAAGATTGGACCATGTAAGGTTGGACCATGTAAGGTTGGACCATGTAAGATTGGACCATGTAAGGTTGGACCATGTAAGGTTGGACCATGTAAGGTTGGACCATGTAAGATTGGACCATGCAAGGTTGGACCATGCAAGGTTGGACCATGTAAGATTGGACCATGTAAGATTGGACCATGTAAGGTTGGACCATGTAAGGTTGGACCATGTAAGGTTGGACCATGTAAGGTTGGACCATGTAAGGTTGGACCATGTAAGGTTGGACCATGTAAGATTGGACCATGCAAGGTTGGACCATGTAAGGTTGGACCATGTAAGATTGGACCATGTAAGGTTGGACCATGTAAGGTTGGACCATGTAAGGTTGGACCATGTAAGATTGGACCATGTAAGATTGGACCATGCAAGGTTGGACCATGCAAGGTTGGACCATGTAAGATTGGACCATGCAAGATTGGACCATGTAAGGTTGGACCATGTAAGGTTGGACCATGTAAGGTTGGACCATGTAAGATTGGACCATGCAAGGTTGGACCATGCAAGATTGGTCCATGCAAGATTGGACCATGTAAGATTGGACCATGTAAGGTTGGACCATGTAAGGTTGGACCATGTAAGATTGGACCATGTAAGGTTGGACCATGTAAGGTTGGACCATGTAAGGTTGGACCATGTAAGATTGGACCATGCAAGGTTGGACCATGCAAGGTTGGACCATGTAAGATTGGACCATGCAAGATTGGACCATGTAAGATTGGACCATGTAAGGTTGAACCATGTAAGGTTGGACCATGTAAGATTGGACCATGTAAGGTTGGACCATGTAAGGTTGGACCATGTAAGGTTGGACCATGTAAGATTGGACCATGTAAGATTGGACCATGTAAGGTTGGACCATGTAAGGTTGGACCATGTAAGATTGGACCATGTAAGGTTGGACAATGTAAGGTTGGACCATGTAAGGTTGGACCATGTAAGATTGGACCATGTAAGATTGGACCATGCAAGATTGGACCATGTAAGATTGGACCATGTAAGGTTGAACCATGTAAGGTTGGACCATGTAAGATTGGACCATGTAAGATTGGACCATGTAAGGTTGGACCATGTAAGGTTGGACCATGTAAGATTGGACCATGTAAGGTTGGACCATGTAAGGTTGGACCATGCGTGACCCAACATGTTTTAAAATCGTCACCACGAGTTTTCGTCACACTCAACAATGGGACTTTAATTAGTGTACAGATGCTATTTGTCTGATTGGTCAGTTTGAGAATCAACAGAGCTCTCGTGGATCCACGGAAACACGTGGAAAAAAACAACAAGAGAAAAAACGGCTTCGCGATGCGCTAAACAATGAATTGTTTACGGTATATAATATTTTATTTACGGTATATAATGTATTATTTACCAAATCATGAATTATATAGCGGAAACCTATTATATAGCTATATAAAGCATTATTTAGTGTAATAATACTATTTCAAGGCAAAAACAGTAAATAATAAATTATTTATCTAAATAATAAATTATTTATCTAAATAATAAATTATTTATCTAAATAATAAATTATTTATCTAAATCATATTTTATTTAGATAAATAATATTTTATTTAGATAAATAATATTTTATTTACATATAATATTTTATTTATCTAAATAATATTTTATTTAGATAAATAATATTTTATTTATCTAAATAATATTTTATTTATTTAAATAACACTTTATTTACATATAATATATTGTTTAGAGAAAACGCGTAATTATTTATAAATAATGAGTTATTTACAAACACAATCTCTTATTTATGCTTAACAATGCATTATTTAGTGCTCTGGGCTCTCTTTTTTCTGTATCTGTAAATAATGCATTGTTTAATTTAAACAATGCATTATTTAGCTAAATAATGCATGATATAGCTAAATAAAGCATTGTTTAGCTAAATAACGCGTTATTTAGCTAAATAATGTGTTATTTAGACATCAAGAGCTAAAAGGGACTTTTGCACCATTCGGATTGCCATGTAAAGCGGCTGATTGAAGATTTCGCATAACGACACGCGTTTCAACCTAACACTTGATGTCGAAGAAATGTGCAGTGAGACCTAAAACCTTTATACACGAAACATGGAAGCTTTTACAAAGCATGGGCGTGTACACTAGTCATGAGATAACATATTTTTTAATTCGTTTCAGTTGTTGTCAAAGACGTTTTCAACTTAATGTGTGAACGTGTACGTCATCGCGCACGTCTGGGGTTGAAACATCGTCCCCCGGCGGTGTGAATGCGCGCAGGGGTTTTTATATATTATAAGAGAGGCTAGATTTCGACGAGCTCACAAAAGCTGAATCTTTTAGGGCGCGCATGTGGGAAGGCGTAGGTGCCGGGTTCGAAACTCCGCATGGTCAGAACATTTTTTAGTTTATTATTTTCATCCGAGCATGCAGCTTTCACTTTTTACATTTAGTCAAGTTTTGACTAAATGTTTTAACATAGAGGGGGAATCGAGACGAGGGTCGTGGTGTATGTGTGTGTGTGTGTCTGTGCGTGTGTGTGTGTAGAGCTACTGGACCGATCTTTATGAAATTTTACATGAGAGTTCCTGGGAATGATATCCCCGGAAGGTTTTTTTCTTTTTTTCGATAAATACGTCATATCCGGCTTTTTGTAAAAGTTGAGGCGGCACTGTCACACCCTCATTTTTCAATCAAATTGATTGAAATTTTGGCCAAGCAATCTTCGACAAAGGCCGGACTTCGGTATTGCATTTCAGCTTGGTGGCTTACAAATTAATTGATGACTTTGGTCATTAAAAATATGAAAATTGTAAAAAAAATATATTTTTTTTATAAAACGATCCAAATTTACGTTTAGGCAAAAAAAAAAAAGGTGTGGTTACGGTAACATAGCCAAAAAAAATAGGGTAGGTAGGTAGGCAATCATTTTTTTTTTTTTTTACTTTTTTTTCTAATGTGTACAAATTAAACCTACCGTACTTTCCGGGTGACAAGGCGCTTTGTTACCTAAGACGCACCCCCTTCTTTAAAAAAAAATATTGTAATCCAGTCACCCATTGGACGCAGGGGGCCAATAGGGCGCACCAAAATGACCCAGTTTTTGCCATGAGAGGTGGTTCCCCTGTCATATCTGAGAGAGGAAACACTTCCTGCATCGGGGTCAGTGACCGGTCAGTGACCAAAGGCATTGTGATAGCTGGGTGGCCTTGTTAAAAGACACGACCTTCTTCCCAGGGGTCAATGACCCAGTTTTTGCCATGAGAGGTGGTTCCCCTGTCATATCTGAGAGAGGAAACACTTCCTGCATCGGGGTCAGTGACCGGTCAGTGACCAAAGGCATTGTGATAGCTGGGTGGCCTTGTTAAAAGACACGACCTTCTTCCCAGGGGTCAATGACCCAGTTTTTGCCATGAGAGGTGGTTCCCCTGTCATATCTGAGAGAGGAAACACTTCCTGCATCGGGGTCAGTGACCGGTCAGTGACCGAGTTTAACAGAGTGGAAATCTGTGTGTGCGGCCAGATCAAAGGCAGGGCAGTACCTGGTAGCTGAAACATGCATTATCACAAGTTGTTTGACTGGTACTCAAGCGGTCTCTTTGATTTTTTTCGTATTTCATACACGGATTAGGCGCTTCGACGCAGTGGTCGAACTCGAGGAAAAAAGTCGCGCCTTATGACCCGGAAAGTACGGTACTTGACACGGGCGCTTTCGCTTTCATTGCGTTTTTTGCACTGGTTTTTTTTTTGTTTTGTTTTTTTTGACAAATGTAATAAAAAGTTATAGGATCGGCCCCTAAAAATAGGGTAGGTCGGGTTACCGTAACCACACCTATTTTTTTTTTTAGGCCTTATCTTATTTTTCATCATTTCCTGATTCTAAAAACATATAAATATGTTATATTTGGATTAAAATCAAGCTCTGAAAATTAAAAATATAAAAATTATGATCAAAATTAAATTTTCGAAATAAATTTAAAAACACTTTCATCGTATTCCTTGTCGGTTCCTGATTCCAAAAACATATGATATGATATGATATGTTTGGATTAAAAACACGCTCAGAAAGTTAAAACGAAGAGAGGTACAGAAAAGCGTGCTATCCTTCTCAGCGCAACTTCTACCCCGCTCTTCTTGTCAATTCCACTGCCTTTGCCACGAGCGGTGGACTGACGATGCTACGAGTATACGGTCTTGCTGAAAAATTGCATTGCGTTCAGTTTCATTCTGTGAGTTCGACAGCTTGACTAAATGTTGTATTTTCGCCTTACTTACGGGAACACGACTGCCAGATGGCCAGATCGACACTGCGCTTTCGACAGCGCTTTCTCGCGCAGACACTGGAAACACGCTGTGCAGACTGATTAACCTGTAGGAAATCTCGAAACTGAACAATGGCGGGAAATCATGAGTCGTCTTCTCCGAATCGGCGAACTGCAGCTCGGTAATAACTGTATCTATACCACAATCCTTCACGCGATCTGACCTAAGGCCTTGACCCCTGACCTGGTCTACATACCACTGACACACCGTACACAAACCAGTCAGCTGTTTTTACCCCCCCCCCCCCCCAAAAAAAAAAAAAAAAAAAAAAAACCACCACCCGTTTTCTTTGAATACACACTTTAACTACATACGTGCCGACGAAATGTTAATCATTGCTTCAATACTTTGAAGCTGTTGCTTCAATAATAACCAGGTAAAATTAGTATTTCGGTGTTCAGTCAAATGTTAAAGTTTCTACCACAGACATACATACATACATACATACATACATACATACATACATACATACATACATACATACATACATACATACATACATACATACATACATACATACATACATACATACATACATACATACATACATACATACATACGCACGCACGCACGCACGCACGCACGCACGCACGCACGCACGCACAGACAGACAAAAGTTAGCATCGCATAGGCTACACTTACGTGAGCCAAAAACCAAGGCAACAGTTGTCACAAACTGACCGAAGAACCACAAGGTTCAGATCTTGTGCTGCTGCTACTCAGTGCTGCTGTTGCTGATGAGGAGAGGAGGAAGATAAGGAGACAGAGGAGGAGGAACCGGAGGAGAACGACTCGCGACTCTTCGCCACCTTGAACTCCACAACAATCTCAAAAGCTTCAGCTATTGGAGGCAGCCGTCTGGTGACATCGGCCTGGGTCAGTCCTGTATCACAGGGTCTGGCACTGAGCAAAACTCCAGATGCGCTGGCTAGAATCAGTACAGCCAGCTGCCTCTCCTTGTTAGAAATGCACTGCTTTGTCAGTGTGTGTGTGTGTGTGTGTGCCGGTGTGTGTGTGTGTACGTGTGTGTGAGTGTGAGTGTGTGTGAGTGTGAGTGTGTGTGTGTGTGTGTTTCAGTGCTTTTGTGTGCGTATATTTGTGTGAGTCCATGTATGTTTGTATTTGTGTGTAACAATTGTATGCATTATTTTACACTGTTCTAAAAACTCATATTCCGAGCAGTTATAACTTTCGTCAATGTATCATGTTTTTATCCATTATGCTGCCCAGAAGGAACAGAAGGAAAAGTGTGACCCATGTATAGAAGCAATTTTTATTCAACACAAATTAAACATCTGGGAAATAAGATTTTTGTAAACGAAAGTAAACAACCAAAGGGTATTTCTTTGGGCTTTATTAACCTGTAAGGAGAGGTAAATCTTTTTTATTTGATTTATGACCTTCTGACCACCCCGCCCCAACCCATCCTTTTTACCCATTTATAATAAAGTGCAGCATAAAAAATATGGTCTAATAGCTACTTCAATGATAATCAGAAAATGACGAAGAATAAGACGAAAATGTTTTTGGATCGTTTTATAAAAAAAAGAAATTTAATTACAATTTTCTGATGTTTAATGACCAAACTCATCAATTAAGTTTTTAGACTCCAAGCTGAAATACAATACCAAAGTCCGGCCATCGTCGAAGATTGATTGGCCAACATTTCAATCAATTTAATTGAAAAATGAGGGTGTGACAGTGCCGCCTCAACTTTTACAAAAAGCCGGATATGACGTCATCAAAGACATTTATGGGAAAAAAATGAAAAAAACCGTCTGGGTATATAATTTCCAGGAGTTCTCATGTAAAGTTTCATGAAGATCGGTCCAGTAGTTTACTCTGAATCGCTCTACACACAGACAGACAGACCGTGAGACAGACAGACAGACAGACTGACAGACAGACAGACAGACACACACACACACACACACATACATACATACATACACCACGACCCTCGTCTCGATTCCCCCCTCTAAGAAGAAAAACAAAAAACAGTCGATCCGATGCAATGTGCTAAGCAATGCAAAGAAGAATGTCACTCGGACAAAACAGTTACATTACAAACATTTCAACACTGCTTATGATATTAAACAAACTGTAAACACTTCAAAAATACATCAAAATTAATCCTTCTGTACAGGACCACAGACGATCAAAAGCGAATAGCTTATCCAGGAAAACTGAACACGTCCCGCACAAACCATGTTCAATGGCCCATGCGAAGCGCTCGCAGACTGAAATTGGAGACGGCCTGTAAATTAGCCTGTGGGCATAGGGAAGCTGGGTGTTGACAACTAATGATAACAGACTTGGAGGAACGAGTCGCTGTAGCACATAGCAGACATTCTTTCAAAACTGCAGCAAAATATTTTTGTTTACTATTTAACGCAAAAGAATCGTTCAACACTGCGAATATAGTCAGTAAAGAACCTCACACAGTATACCGCGTTGCTCCGCAATTTTTCAATCCAAATCTGCCTATCCCAATCAAAGTCAAAACTTCCCACAATATCTAGTCTTTAAGAATGAATCAAACGAACCATACAGATAAATAGTTCTGCACCGTACACATAACTCGCATGCGAACTCATTTCTAGTTTGAAGCAAAAAATTCGAAGCGACAATGAACCACTGCATCGTTCTACCGCGTCCGGACTGGTTGCAAAAATCGACCGCCATTTCTCATTTCCACCCTTTTCATTTCCTCTAAAAATATTCTCTTCTGCCTATTGAAAACTATTAAAAATTATATTTTCATGCACTATGTTGGTACAATTTCGTGTAATATATACACAGGTCTTAGGCTTGCCAGCATCTGCTGGAAAATGAAAATCGCTTTCATACATAACACAGGAATGTTTGACCGACATTTTGGATGACTGCCGAACCGACAAAAACAGGCTGCTTTTCGCGGTCAAAACTCCTGATATTGCAAACATCATTGCACTTAAAGCTAGCTGCTGACTTGATGATTATGTTTTGTTCTGTGGTGCATGTAAACTTCCGTCTGTATATCGTTGCATCCGCAAATTAACAGTCCAACATGAAACGCACGAAGAGACGCCATTGTGAAAAGACATTAGCCGAGGGGAGGGAAAATGTCCAACATCAATCGGCCAATTAAGGCTTTGATTTAACCGGATCAGGATTAGAAATAGTAATTTCAAAAAGAAAAAGCCACAAACATCTTTCAGTTTAAATTTCAAGGGTGAACATGCCGCATAATGTGGAGAAAATGCTCTCTAAAAAAAATAGTAACGGGAAAGAGGGATCCGAATACAAAGACCCTGGGCGAAATTTGTGTTTTTTGCTGCTTAGAAAAGTGAACACAGACTCTGTACAACATAGAATGATAGCAAGAAAATTATATCACAAAGCGTGTGAAGGCTTTGTTTAACTGTTCATTGAAAATCGTTGGTCTTTTTAATTGAAATAATGTGTGTTTTCTTCGTTTTTGTGCATCGAAGTTGTTTCTTGGTGTAAGAAAGAACAAGGATTTTATTTTATTTCTCCTCACTCAGACCGAGTAAGTTGTTAAATGTGGTATCAAAAGAAAGCTTATGCAACGCTGATTCTATCAATATACAATGTTTACATGTTTTGATTCACCTATAAACAACGCCAACAGAAAAACAAATGACAACTAACACAAAATCGGCTGAACGAGGGCTCGCGAGGGCCAAATCGCTTGCAGCGGCGTGGTGCTTTCAGAGTAGTCCGCGCGCAGCCTATAAATACCGTGAAAAACGTACGGCGGTTCATTCGCTTTGTCGGCTCGCCACCAAAGAGTACCACCGCTCGCCACTTCAGTTTCTCAGTTCTCGCTGCTCGTACCGCTATCATCTTCATCATGTCTGATGCCGCACAGGTCGCCGCTGCTCCGGCCAAGAGCCCCAAGAAGGCCTCCAAGCCTAGGAAGCCAACCAAGCCTGCGGACCACCCCAAGTACAACGCTATGATCGCCGCCGCCGTCACCTCCCTGAAGGAGCGTGGTGGTTCCTCCCGCCAGGCCATCCTCAAGTACATCATGGCCAACTACAAGGTCGGCAACGAGGTGACCAAGATCAACGCCCGAGTCAAGACCGCCCTGAAGGCTGGCGTCAAGGCTGGCACCCTCAAGCAGGCCAAGGGAACCGGAGCTTCTGGATCCTTCCGTCTCGGAGAGAAGAAGGTTGCCGCCGCCAAGCCCAAGGCAAAGAAGCCCAAGGCTGCCAAGAAGCCCGCTGTCAAGAAGGCTGCCAAGCCCAAGAAGGCCAAGTCTCCCAAAAAGGCAGCCGCTGCCAAGCCCAAGAAGGCCAAGTCTCCCAAGAAGGCGGCCGCTTCCAAGCCCAAGAAGGCTGCCAAGTCTCCCGCCAAGAAGGCTGCCAAGTCTCCTGCCAAGAAGACTGCCAAGCCCAAGAAGGCGAAAACACCCAAGAAGGCCGCTGCCAAGAAGTGAAGTGACTTCCAGCTCCGGTTTTTATTTTCTCTCCAAACCCGGCCCTTTTCTGAGGGCCACCCTCATTTTCCCAAAAGGGAAAGATGATCTCGTTGCCAAGAGTGTTATCACATTATTTTTATTTTTAAGTTTGTCTTCTGCTACTTGTGTTTGTGGTTGTTCTTTCTTTCTGTGTTTAAAAACCGATGTGTCAGTCTGTTACTGCCTGCATGTTTTAATTTTCCCTTGAACTATTAATTCAGATACATAAACAATGAGTGAATCCAAGGGCTGTCTCATGTACTCCAACCGTGTGTGTGTGCAGTTTGCCTGCCTTGAAGTGTTTTTTCACACATACCTGGGGTGGGGGGTAATAGTTGGTCATCCTAAAACATAATATTATTACCTAATGCACAATACATGTACTTGTGATCTGTAACTCGGAATGCATAGATTGGCGATCTATAAATCACATTTTTGTCATGTATTCCTCTTCTTCGTAATATTTACGTGTAAGGCTCATCTTTTGCGGGAGAGTATTTCAAATGTTGTCAGCTGGTGTTACATACACGTTTCTAAAATTTCAAGAAAAGACTAAGATTAAATTGCTACGTCTTCCAAACAGAGCCTTTAGAGGCCCATTCTTTAAACTGAGAATGTTTCAACTAAATTTACCACTTTCGTTTGATCAACTGACTGTCTTTTAATTCCATGCCCATTCTTATTTGATTGCATCTCAATTTATGACCAATCTAAAATATTTTAGGGAGCCTTTCAGTCTGTGGGTTTTGTGGGTTCTTTTTCTGTCCTCTGCTTTAGGCCAAAACAAAATATATGTTGGTTTATGGGTTTAGGTTTACATGACCAAAAAAATAGGGTCGGTAGGTCGTTATTATTATTATTTTTTAATAATTTTTTTTAGTCTCGGTTTGGTTCGCAAAATGTGCCAGAGGTTGCTTTTGTTGGAATTTTTTTAGAAGAAAAAAAAAGTTATAGGGTCGGCGGGAAAAAAATATGGTCGGTCGGGTTACCCTACTGACCAACATCAACAGAATGAGAATTGACTCAAAACTCAAAGCCATCAGGATGGGCAGCAGCACACACACAAAAAGAGACTTTACTGTGCTTTTTTTTTTAGTCACACTAGACTAAATGTAATACCAAGCCACAAGAAGGTAAGTATCTTTATATGAGTGAAGAAAACTTAATAGTATTGTATTCGGGACGTCGGCAATATGCAATATTTTTGGCGCCCCTCCGGAAATTTTTCCGATCACTTAACTGACAGTGTTTTCGTTCTTATGGAAACACATTCAGACAACAAAAAGACACAAACAAACGAATAAACACAAATATGTTTAAGCCTCACATGCATACATTACAGATGCCTGTAGTTGAAAGTCGTTTGTGGTAGTGATCTCAGTCGGTGTCCATTTACTTCATGAGAAAACAACTATACATGAGTACACCTGCTTGTTTTGTTTGTTTGTTTGTTTGTTCATTTGGTTGTTTGTTATTTGATGCTTGCCGAGGGAATTACATGGGCTAATTTGCAGTCTAGGAAGAAGAAACTAAAGCGGAAGTATTGTGGAAGGAGGTGCCTGGTAAGTGAATTTTATTTTCTGCAGTTAATCAGAATTGTAAAGTGTATCTTGCTTGCTTGCTTCTTCGCGGTGATGGTGTTGGTGGTGTAAAGCTGCCACTTTATTTTTGACTTGTTTTGGCGTCTGTTTGTCTGTCTGATTGTCTGTGCGTCCACAAAAAGTGGTGTGGCTGGTTCAGTGCTCCGGTTCTACAATACATCACTCAATAATGACTCGTCGGGGTGCCTTCCAAGGGATACAACTTTACAATAATAAAAAAGGTATTACAACGATTACTTCCCTTAGACCAGTTCATCGGACTTATTTCAAAATGTGGAGTTCACCAGTCATACAAACAGATGATCGACCAAATTTATCAAGAAACCTCACTTTAGTCTTTGTTGGAAGTTATAAGTGTGTGTTTGCATTGGTATGTGTGTGTGTATGGGGTGTGTTGTGTGTGCTTTTCTATATTGTTGCTTTACTACAATGCTTTTGTATGTTTCATGCACTTTTTGTGATACCTCCCTTTATATTGCTCAACTCAACTCAAATTTTATTGGCTTCAATTTTCACATAGAAGAATTTGTCTTGCGCTTGGGATTAAGACATAGGCAGAAAGTAAGAGTATAACATATAAAAACAGCATTCATATCACATTTCATGTATCACACACAGTAATCACTAGTATAGGCCTAGGCCTACAGATATCACATTGTCCCTGTATCACACATGCAAATAAATAGTATCACATTTTCCACGTATCACACACAATATATACATTACATAACATACAGCAAGTTTCCATCTCCCGCGCCCCCCCCCCCCCCCTCCCACACATACATATCGGAAATTGTAATAATGAATAAAATGAGTAATGCAATAAATTATCCATCCATCTCTCTCTCTCTCTCTCTCTCTCTCTCTCTCTCTCTCTCTCTCTCTCTCTCTCTCTCTCTCTCTCTCTCTCTCTCTTTCTCTCTCTCACCGATACAAAATCAGCCAAAAAATACGAATACAAATAATCAAATTAAAAAAAGTTTAAAAAAGACTTTGTACAACATCCTGGCCGAATCTGTTGATTACATTTGGTGCATTCTAAGCTTTCGAAAACCGTACTGCAATGTGTGATTTTTTTGTAATTATTGTATCTTATCATCTTGTTCTTCTTCTCGTTCGTTTGTCAATTTAATCTCTGTACTTGTTTCTGAACTCCTCTTTATTTTTTCTCGAACTCAAGGTTTTTTTTAGTTTAGTGTAAAGATAGTGTCTGGTAGTCGGTGAAACTCCGAGAACTATTTCAAATCACAAAAAACTTTACCGTCATTTTGGCAGAACTGCCATATGGTTTTTTTCATGTCATGGGAACGGGTTATTGCAAGAACTGCCAACATTTTCTGAAAATTGCCCAAACTTGTATGGCCATTTCAGAAAATGTGCCCAAGAAAATGAATCCAACCAATATCCCTGCAGCTGCCAGTATGTGGTTAAACTCCCAATCCCAGAGCTGTGGTGTATAAAGGGCAGATAAAGTAAGACTCCCCCCCCCCCCCCCCCCAACACCCGCTCCCTCTGAATTAAGACTTCTTTTTTTAGCGGACCATGTTTAGTCAGATTTTCAGTTCATAATGACTAAAGTTTAGATTTATCTGTAGACTTCCCACTGTTTTGAGGCTTGATTTTCTGATATGTTTGACCATCTTTAAATGGGTGCCAGCTTTAGAAAAAACCCATACAGTTTTCAGTTTAATCTCTGTTGTTATTTCACATGCAAACATTATAATATGAGTGAGGTCAGGAGCTGGTCAATTGTGGTAGAGAATTATTAGGCAAGAAACCAGCCAAAGCAAACATTTTGATATGAAACTCAGTTGCACAATTAACACGATCAAACCCCTGAAAAGAATTTGGTACAAAACATAAGTTTGCAAGTTGAGTTTTATTGCCTTCTGATTCACTTGTATATTTAATCTTTTAACTGTATTTGTGTCATGTTTCTCAGTGTCTGTATTTTGTCTTTTCTTTTACCCTTAATAAAAAAAAAGGAAATTGAAACACTTATGGTAAGTGTGTGTTAGTGTGTGTGTGTATGTGGGTGTGCATGTGTGTACTAACTCGTGTGTGTGTGTACCTGTGTATGTAGGTGTCCCCCTGCTTGCCGATTATCATATATATATTGTGATATTTATGTCGATCACGTTGATGCAGCTTTGTTTTCCCATTTCCAACTTAATTACAAGTATGCGAGAAATATTAATTTTGTTGTGTCACACACACACACACACACGATTGTTCTAAAAAGCAACACTGTTTCACCCAGAAGTATTTCCTTCATTTTTTATTCATGACAAAAATTGTATCAAAATTTCAATACGTTGCATTTGCATATATTTCTGCACCATTTTGATATTGACTTGAACAGTCACATACACACATAAAAAGCCATTTGACCTGACCATGCATTCAAACCAATTTGAACTCGGTTCTTAAACAAATCCACATCAATATTAGTCTTGATCTATCTCAAAGGCATGATTCGTTGTAATGCCATGAAAAAAAAGCACAATGAGTGAATGACAATGTTCAGAAATATCACAGACAATTATATATTCACATTCTTATGGAATGTTTAACCCATCCTTTCTTACAAAACATATCTTTCTTCCATTTTAAAAAGAATACTCCCAAAAGAAAATTAACGCTTTTCATTTTTGATTCCAATTTACTTTTTTCATGTTTTCCATTGTAAGTTTGATACCATACTGGATTTCAAGAAAAGCACTGTCTGACTTTTGTACATTCGCATATCGAAGGGCCGAAAGTACCCACAATTAGCATGTTCACACAGGCTAACAAGCAAATGCAAGCAGTCAATGACTAGATCAACAATCACATTTATGTACACAATTTGACAAACTCTCTTATTTAATATTTACAAGTATCTACATCATGGACAATTTTAAGTATCAAAGTAGTATGTATACATTAAAACTGAAATATAAATTTGCCTTATGTGTCAGTTCCCCATTTACACACACTCTCATCTCTTTCAGCATTCTGACTCTCAATGACAATGGTCTCATCTCTTCCAAAGTTCAGACTCTCATCTCTTTCAACCTTCTGACTCTCATCTCATCTCTTTCAACCTTCTGACTTTCATCTCTTTCAAACTTCTGACTCTCATCTCTTTCAAACTTCTGACTCTCAACTCTTCCAAACTTCTGACTCTTATCTCTTTCAAATTCCTGTCACACTTCTGGCTTGCACACATTCTAGCACAAGGCACACTGCACAAGTACTGGACTCAGCACCAAATTAAGTAAATGCCAAAGGATTAAAATGCCATTTTTAAAACATTCTCGCTTTCACACGCAACCTGTACAGTACAGTGGTACCTGTGATGTGAGGCCCTTCTGAAGAGTGGACACCTCCCATGAAAGGAGACTTTCTGGAGGCCCTCGGTCTATTATCTTGACCAAAATGTACCTGTCATAACAGGCCACCTGCAATGTAGGGACACTTTAACTGGTCCCAAGGGTGACCTTTCATGGCAGGTACCACTGTACATTCAAACCTTTCTTTGCAAAACCAACATCAGCTCAAATGTAAGGACTCGACCTGTGCATGGTCTGGCCTCCAAAGAATGAATTATGCCCTATTCAGATGGTCCAATAATGATGTTTTATAGAACTTGAGGTCATCTTCGACACAACCATAGCGTTTGTACCAAGGTGATGGAAATGAAAATGAGATTTATAGCACCATGTTAATGACTTCTCACTGGATGAAATACTGTCAACTGCCCGTCACAGATCTTTCTGCCGTTAGAGTTTTGTCTCCAACTTCACTTTCTCTTTCCTTTCACCGTCTTCTGCTTTTTCTCACTCTCTCAGTTACTCTTCTCACTGTGTTAAATCAGATGTTTTCTCTTCATATGAATGTCAAAACATGGATGAAAATGAAGCGAATGATATAGGAGGATGAGAATTGGTCAATAATTGCTAGCATCACATGAGATCTTTGATATTAATTGTCTGTCTTCTTAACAAGTCAGCCTCCAAGATTACAAGGCAACCATGGACTCCCGCTCAAAGATGTAATCGATACCTTTGTCAACGCAATGCACGTATTTGTGGGGATTGGTGAGCTCGGGCTCGTGGGCAATGTCTCGGTGGCCGTGGTACACATATTTGCCGTCGGGTCCCTTCTTGTTCATCTCCGTGCCGTATTTGTACACACCAGTACCAACCAGCATGCTCAGACAGTGCTCCACGGTCTGGTCGTGGAGTTCGGCGTTCTCGGGGATGATGCGGGAGGAGGGGAGGGAAGAGGCGGAGTCGACGGAGGAAACTGAGCAGGCGTCTTCATCGGCTGAATCTCCTGTGGAGGTTGTGTTGCCGTTCTGCAGGTTCAGTGCGTTCTGCTTGATGTATCGGTCGTACAGGTTGGCGCCAACGATGTCCACGTGAGGGTTGTCACTGAAAACAAGAGGAGAGAGATTTTCAATACAAATTCAACAAAAAAAATCCGGTTCCACATTACCATCACTTACTAGCGCATACATCGCTTTATTTCTGAAATCAATATTTATTCAAGACCGGATTCAAAATGCATAATTAAGGCCTGAAGCTTTCTATTACTAGTGTTTGTTGTTGTGCCCATCACCAATATTCCATTACCCCTTTGTTCCCAGTTATAAATTGAGTTTCTGAAGAAACTAAAATTAGGATGCACTAAAATTACGATGGTCTGTGCTAAACTAAATGCACACACAAAATCTACTAATAAACAACAACAACATACAAATGGACAAGACAGAACAAATACACCAACACACAAAACAAACACCAAACAAACATAAAACAAGCAAAATTTTGATGCTCACCCAAAGAAGTACAGGCGCTTGATCGGTTTGTTGATGCCCATGCGCTTGGCGATCTTGCTGACTGTGTGTTCGGCGAAGCGGTAAGTGATTTCACAGGGTTTGCCCACCAGGGAAACATAGTGCAGTTCATTGCCTGTGATCTTCTTGAACAGAGCCTCCAGACACAGCAGGAAAGCACCGTGGCCAAACCTGTAATGTTAATCAGAGCTCAGGTAAGTACAAAGGATCTACAACAAAGAGGGTGGTTTAGGAAGAATATTAGAGACGCCGATATTCTAAAATACATTGAGAAAGTTCTCAATATTAGCAATCTTTTTACCAGGATATGTACTTTCCATATTTTTTATTATCTATGGACTGCTTCATATTAACAAAAGATGTGAAATAATTTTATCAACAGCACTGTCTCGGTTCATTGGATCACTTTTGGCGGCACATTTTTTCTTCCTCTAGTCGGGAATTAAGGACAGAATAGTTCAACTTAACTTTGATGATAAGAAGCAAGAAGTAACTATAACATCACAAGATTATCCCCAAACGCAGTTATCCCCCTTGGCTCTCCCGGCTTTGTCGACAGCTATCCTCTTAACACTGGATTATTAAAAAAAAAATTAAAAACCCAAAGCAAAACAAAACGGAACAAATCAAGAAAATGACTACTAACCTTGGCATGCAGGCCTCAGCCATGAAGACGAGATCCATGTTGCAGGCAATGACGGGGATCTGAGGTACGGTGTGCACGTCAGTGGGGGCCTCCGTGGGTTTGCCCTGGGTCAGCAGCAAGTCAAGGAGGAGTTGCAGGTTCGATTCCCAGTGGGTGGGCTCACCGATCAGTAGGATGGCCTCCACACGAGGAAAGCTGGGGTTCTCCTTGTACTGTCCCTTTGCCTGTAACAAGAATAAGGAATGTCTCTGTCAGAGCTTGTTGAGAATTGAATTAAATTTTATTTGTAAGAGAAAAACAAGCAGCTTCCACTCTTTTCTCCGCTATAACATTTTTTTTAACTTTAGACTATGTGCTGCTCTTCTTTCTACTCTAAGAAATTCTGCTTCTAATCAGGTGTGTGTTTCTCTCTTGGCTACATAATAACACACTATACAAATTAATAGTTTCAAAAGTGAGATAAGGTTTCATAAAAAAACATTTGAACTGATGATTCAGTCATATAGTATAAAGAAAGAAGCTTAACAGAAAAGGCAAAGGTTGCAACCAAGAGAGAATCAAAGGCAGTCACACAAAAATGCACTGACAGAGAGAAATGTAACAAAAATAGGTAAATAAAAGATTACTTACCACTTTCACTCTGTTTTCGTGGTCAACCATATCCAGTAGTGGGTAAGCCTCCTTCACGTCCTCAATGGTGCACAGATTATCAAATCCAAGACTAATCACTGGTTAAGGCAAATCCATCATTTCAATCAGAGATGATACTTGTAAATAAAAGTAAACTCGGTCAACACACTATGCCCATTTAACCTTTTGCCAAATAAACCAGGACTTTTGTAGACTGAAAAAATTAAACCAAAACAAACGGAAGAAAATTGGATTTGGCTGCCTTTGCTCTTAATTCCATGTCACTGTTACACCAGATTCAAATATATATGATGTCCCTCTCTGATGTACACACATATGTACACACATGTAATCACACACACACACAAATGCCAGTGCAAATGTTTGCTGAGAAAGGATACTCTTTGGCAATGTCCAGTCTGTGCTCTTGACCGATGACCAGAGTTTGTTTGTCATGAACTTCTCTCAGCAGTTTCACTGGGGTAGGAGCATGGATCACCTGATCTGGGGACACCTGTTGGAACGAAGGGATAACACACATAAGTGATCTAATGGTATGCTTTAAGTCAGAATTTATCATGATTCTAGTATTGCTTTTTTGTATAGATACAATTTATATATATCACATACCCCATACATGTATACTATTACTATTATCGCTTCTTTTGCAAAGAAAAGTTGTTTAATTGATCCTTACATCTACATCAAAAAGAAGTGCTGTCATAGTAAATGCAAATATTTAACTGTGATCTCTTCATCTTTTCTTTCAAATATTGTTTTCTTTTTTTTCTTTTCTTTTTTAAATGAGCAAAAAAATAAAAACAAAATGAAGAGGCGAATATGTAGGCTAAACAAGAAAACTCACTTACCTCCATATCGAACCAGTTGCTGATCTGCAGTGCTTTGTCATGGGAGCGGTTGCAAGCGTTAGTGACGAAGGCACAGGGTACTCTCAGATGTCCATTGGCATCTTTCAGCTTCTCCATAGCTTTCTTGGCTTGATCCAGAGGGTTGCTGCCGCGAGCCAACACTCCGTCGACATCGAACAGAATGCCAAAGTCCGGCTGAAAAAAAGATCGAATTTGTCAGCAAACCAAAGAACTCCCGACTGTAGTAGTGTAGGAACAAGTAACTGCTAAAATGATCAAAGTACCCAATTAAGCTAGTCTCTGACTTGCACACAAAGCAGCCTTTCCTGTGCGTCTATTTCTGATCAGTCAAATGGAAACGTGTTACGCGAGCAAACCTTGAGTGGAAGCTGCCATGTTGAAAAAGCAGACGATGTTTTCACCGGCCAAATGCTCGCATTGATAACAGCGAATCTACACTTTGTCAAACTTCTTAATCCAAGGAGCAATCTCCCCGTCTGCATAATGAAACAATTTTTCTCAAAAGACCTCTCAAACTGTTCTCTGTTTCAAGGAATGCGACGAATAAAGCACACTGACACAGCATGCCTATTGCGCACATACAGTTGACATCAATTAGCATATCACGTGATGTTTTTGTCGCCGCACCATGTGCTTTCTGGAACTTTCGGTTTCTTTGACCTTTGCAGAGCAACACATTCTTGAGGGCCCCAAAGGGGGGGGTATCATCACGATCACGGGAAGGGAAATTTTAGCTTTCACGATCACAGTTACCTTGATTTTTGTTTTCACGATCACAAACACCTTGACGAATAGAGGATCATAGAGTGATACAGCTGTGAAAAATGTACGTTGAAAATAAAATGCTTTGCAATAATGCCCATCACGATCACGAAAACAAATGACGATCACGATCACGAGACTTGATTTTTTTGTCATCACGGATCACGGGCAAAGTCCCATCACGATCACAGAAATGGAAATTTCGGCAATCACGGTCACAGAAAGGTCAAAAAACGCCAATCACGATCACGATTTTAAACCCTTTGGGGCCCTCATTCTTCTTCTTAGATACATTGAAGAATTTTCAGGCAAGCAGTTATTCTATGATATGAAAGTCTCTTGAAACAAAATGCAAAGAAAAAGACAAAAAGACTATTTACCTCGTTGAGGGCGTTCTCCACTTCCCCCATGGAAAAGTCCGAGTTATCTGTAACATACATAAAGAAAATTCAAATTAAATACAATGTCAAAAACAAGTTGGATACTGCGGGCGGGCTAATTTCAGTGAATACGGAACAGGCCAGCATAGCAAGAACAGAAGGAAACACAATGGCAAACAAGTCAGTATAAATTTAAACAAAATTAAAAAAACCTGACAAACGGAAAAAAACCTCGGAGAGGCCGAAAATCAGTCAAATTAACAAACCTGAGGAATATCCATCAGATTCCTCGCGCATCAGGCTGTGAATGTCACGCATGTTGAAGATTTTTGCTTTAGTGTAGACGAATACAATTCACAATGTATAAGCACTGCAGGATTTTTTCCAAGTTTCAGCTGGGTTTAACAGTAAACTGTAGATAATCACAAGTTTGCAATGCAGATCGTATTGTAGAATACTGAAGTTCAGTAGCTTTGTGTTTTTCACTCTTTGCAAGGAAGTCAAGTCGAAGTTCTGATGAGTTTTGGAACCGCGCTTGCATTTATACTATTTTCGATTTCGTCTTTCGTTATTGAATCTAAGGGCTCTCATTGGCTGAGAACAAAGTCAGGCAGTCACATGGGTCGGGTCGCTAGAGGTCATGTTTACGACACGGGAAGCTACTCGGTGTTTTATTGCTGTGACACCGCCCGAGTTGCAGAAGATATCGGTGACTCTGCGGATTCAACCTTGCATGAACCTAACTGACCGGCAACATTTTGCTGACGGACGAAAAAATCTCTTCGATTTCAAGGTCTGATTTGCGTTATCTTTCAACGGGCGGGTGTAATATGGCGGGTGAAACCGGCAATGCGGTGACGGTCGGCATACTGGAAGCACTGCGGATCCCGAAACAGACGACATAATCAGCTGTTCGCCGGGGTCGGGGCTTGCGTACGAGTGTACTACTAAAGTACTAGCCAGACCGACTATCAGTAATTCTGTTTGGCCTTGGGGAAGAAAAGCGCAACGTGCAGTTTGGTGCTGCTCTCTCTCTCTCTCTCTCTCTCTCTCTCAGTCACACACACACACACACACACACGCGCGCACAACTTTCTACTTTCCCCTTCGATTTCGTCGCGAATAAATACAAAAATCTTGCTCAAGTTCTTCTGACCCAATTATTCCGACCTGCCCCTCCACTCCCCTCACGACCGTTGCCCACAGTAGATCAGAAAGTTTTAATTGCGCTTGACTGAAGTGACAACTTTTCTTTTTTTAGATGCGCATAACTAGTAACTACGGCATTTGATTTTTAAGCCGCCTCTATGTAATAAACCGGCTTTTAGGTTTCACTCTGTCTGTTTGTGCGTTTGTTTGTCTACAGCGGATTAGACTTGTATCTCCCTGGCACTCTGGGTTTTTTTCAGTCTCTGCACTTATCACCTGAGCCAATTCGTAAAACACAGTTAGCCGCCGAATTCCGTTCAGTGCGCGCTGATTCGGCCGATTTTTTCTGACATTGCCGCCAAGTGTATGTTTATTTCTCAGTGGTATGTCATTGCGTTTGTTGTTTGTTGATCAGTACTGGTCAGGCTGCAGGTTGTTTGGCCTGTCTCCTCAAGTTCCGCCCCTGTCATCAACTCGTACATTATTCACGTGTTGGCGAAGTATAGTCGGTTTATTGATCGCACAGTGTGATCGCGCTCGCGTGTGTGACTTGTAAAGTTGACACTTTGTCAATTGTAAAAGTAGAGTCTACTTTGATATAATTATTTGAATTTGCAATGCCTGTACAGAATTGTGTAATTGTGTGTTTTTGAGCCCCTAATTATAACTATTGTATGAGTTAATTGCACATGCACACTGAGAGTTAGGCCCAAAAAAAAAATTGTCTGTTTAGGGTAACCCGACCGACCCTATCGATTTGGCGCCGACCCAAAAACTTTTTTTTGATTTCAAAAAAAAAAAAGAAAAAAAAAAGAGGTAAAAATGCTAAAAAGAGACATTTGGCGTTTCTTTCTCTCCCTTTCTCTGTTTTATTTATACGTTAGTTTTGAAACATGTATTCATCAAATATAAGAAGTGAATGTTCAGCCAACATAGCATTTACACAAAAAAAAACCCAAAAAAAACAAACAAACAAAAAAAAACCCTACCTACCTACCGACCCTACTTTTTTTGGTCATGTTACCCTAAACAGACAATTTTTTTTTTTGGCCTTATCATTATTATTATTATTATTATTATTATTATTATTATTATTATTATTATTACAGTCAACTGGTTTCATTTTCGTTGACATTTAGTAACCGATTCAGTGAGTGAATGAGATTTCGGAGGGGGTGGTGGGTGTCAAGTTACTGGGGAGGGGGAGGGGAGGGGGGGGGTGGCTGGTTATGGTAAAGATGGGTTATCGTTATCTTGGTCAGTGTCTAAAGGGGAGCAGTGACTGATAAGCCGCCAAAGACCTTCAAGACCCGTTAACCCAGTTTCTGCTATCCTACCTGCCAACGACTTGTGCACGCCGGCAGAAAAATTAATCAGCTGCAGGCTAGCTATATGAGGGCTAAAGACCCAGATCTTGCCAGCACTGACACGATGCACAAATCAAAGAGCAGCAGGTCGCGAGTCAAGTGTCTTGTTTACATCAGCTGTAGTTTTAATGCAGTCATTGACTGCTTGAACTTTATTTTAAAAATGCAGAAAGTTAGCTATCTGGGCAGTGAAGTTCGCGAAACCTAGATAAGGACGATAGAGTGGCAAATAAAGTACTGGTGGTACGTAGTGCTGCGCAGTGCTCGCTTGCTTTCTTTATAACTCGTGTACAAAAAAATGCACTGACGGCATAAACTTGAACTCATTTAGTAGACACCAAGTTCACGTAACTCAGATTGTGAACGATTGGCCATGTGGGTAAGCTTATCATAGTAGTGCGGCATTGCCGGATTGAGAGAGAGAGAGAGAAACATTGAAACATTGAAACATTGAACTTTATTACAGGAAAGATAGCATTAGGTCCGTAGGACCTTTCTTACAGCTAGTCCTGATCTAAGCAAAATGGTTATAATCGAAATGGGAATACATAGGAGAGAGAGAGAGAGAGAGAGAGAGAGAGAGCGAGCATAAAGAAAAGTAGGTCTGGAAATCGCAGGTAAAGACTGACATTTTGACCGACTGCTTGCTTTCCACACTTTTTATAACCCATGTGACCTCGTGACTTGAGTAACTTTCTTGACTGCCTTTGCTGCACTTTTGTGGTCTTAGTGCTATTATTTTTAGAAACTGCACTGTCTGCAACTTCCCCTGACCGAGTCTGCCCCAACATTAGTCAAGTGCTATTCGTTTACCGTTCACTGAGATGCTCTGACTGAATTTATTACAAAACGGGTTACTGGGCCTCTGCACTGGTTTTTAAAGTACACACTTTAGGGTTGATGCATTTGTCCGATTTGTTTATTTGGTTGTTTTGTTATTTGTTTCACACACACACACACACACACACACACACACACACACACACACACACACACACACACACACACAATGCACACACACCCACGACTGCACACACACACACTGTGACATACACACACACACACACACACACACACACACACACTGTGACATTCAGTCCGGCTTCAGTTTTGACAAAAGTAGAGGCCGCGCTGTTGTGACCTCAGTTTTGCAAGTAAATTGATTCAGTGAAACGTTGGTCAAACGTATTTTGACTCAGTCCAGTTTCAATCACAACGGTAGAAGATTTCCATGCAAAACCCCTTCAGTGGCTTGTTCTTCATGTCCTCAGTCAGTGTCACCGAGACTGAGAGAGAGAGAGAGAGCCGCTTTTATTGACGCTTTGAGGGTTTATTGTCATCAGCTTTAAAAGCCCTTTAGACAAAGGAAGTTACAACATGTACAAAGATATACCGACAATACTGAACCAACCACTCTTGCACAAGCACACCGCACATGTACGCCGCACACAGACTCTCAATCTCTGAACACACCCGCCTCGCATGCCCACATCACTGTTCCTCTCTCGCTCCCAGACAATTCTCGTAGAACAATGCAGTTGCATGCTAAACATTCTAAAAGAGTCATCATCACTTTAGAGCTATACAATAAAATTAAAATAAAAATAAGATGGACACGGACACGGACCACCCTATTATTAAATATTTCTTACTTTTAGAACTGAATATTTCAGATTTCATCCATTCTTTTCTTCTTCATATTCAATGCCGATGCAATGAAGGTAGGAATGAGAGAGAGAGAGAGAGAGAGAGAGAGAGAGAGAGAGAGAGAGAGAGAGAGAGAGAGTGTGTCAGATGCAATGAAGGTAGGAATGAGAGAGAGAGAGAGAGAGAGAGAGAGAGAGAGAGAGAGAGAGAGAGAGAGAGAGAGAGAGAGAGAGAGAGAGAGAGTGTGTCATTCTAGTCTAGGCGGAGTTTTGCTTTGGCCGGGAATGTCGGTCATGTGCAAGCAACTTAGATCAGTGTGCACTCGCGACCGAGAAGAGAGAGAGAGAGGGGCCTAGACTCGACTCGTGTAGCAGTGACTGACTTTTTGTGACCCAGTTGCACACATGCATAATCATTTCACGGTCAAATCAGGATCTTCCCCCCAAAGCTGCGTTACCGCGAATGCAAACAAAAACAATCTGACGTCAGTATTTCACTTGACTCAAAAAACGAAATACATGTGCTGACTGACAACTCGAACATCTGTTGCACAATTATTCTGCTCCAGTAATTTTATTTGTCAGGTATGGGTAGGTTGACTCAGTTTCTGGTTTGTTCGATGTCTCAGTGTGTCATAGTTCTTTGTTGTTTCTTTGCAGTTTGTTACGTGATTTCTTTGTATCGTTGGTTCACTGAGATTTGATTGATTTGTAATTGTGCTGATGCGATCGTAAGCAGAGAAATAATCTAAAAAAGAGATGACACGTTCTAGGTCAACGGTTAATTGCTACATGTTGTTACTCTGATGAGTGTGCGTTCGTGTGTGCGTCAGTGCTTTTACATTTTGAACTGCTCTAGCTTGTCGTCGCTGTAATTCACAAACCTCGTTTCTCAATTGTTGAGGTTTTAGAACTTTAAAACAATAGTAAGTTCCCTTATTATGTTGCCCGTGTGGTGATAAAAGCTCGTAATTCCAACTGCTTTCTAAAGTGAAGAAACGTTCTTGAGAAGAAAACTCGTATCTTCATTTCTTTGAAGTTAGCGGCCAAAAAAACCACTCAAGTTAACTTACGAGGTTTTTGTGCCACATTTTGACGGAAACTATGTCATAATATGAAAGATACGGGGTTCCTGCTGTTGTATTTTTAGCTTGCATAAAAAATCCACCTCGTACTATCAATTCTGGATGACTCCTTTGAATAAAAAGCTCCTATATCTCAATATTTTTCAATTGAATGGAATATCATTACTTACTGACACAAACACATATCAGTTAGAAAGGTATTGCACTGTTTTAAAGAATGTATTTACCCATGGATTGAAGTTATATTTGAAGCCAGCAAAAATTAAGATACGAGGTTTGTGAATTACAGCGACGTTGTGCTAAGCTTGTGTGGTTCATGAAAAAGCTAAGTGTTTGTTGGGTGGAAAACCTGTTCAATTGAGAGGGAGAGAGAGACAGAGAGACAGAGACAGAGGGGGGGGGGGTAGAGGGGCAGAGAGAGAGGGAGAGAGAGGAAAAGAGAGGGGGGAGAGAGATGGGAAGAGAGAGAGAGAGAGAGGGAGAGAGATGTTTTGTTTCGTTTTCGGGACGCCGAGTGTGTCACAGGCTAGAGCTTGGAGCTTTTCAATCGGTAAAACTCGGAAATTTATTACGAAAGGATAACTCGCGAAACAATAACTTTCAGCGCGCGGGGGGGGGGGGGGGGGGGGGGGGGGGGGGTAGGGCCCAGTGTATCGACTTGTCCCAGCATAGTATTTATCAATACATTCAAAAAAATCTTTCAATATGGCCTAGTAAAGTCCACCACTGATGATGCGTTCGTAGTTACGGCTGTCCAAACAAATTCGAAGAGAAATAGGGAGAGAGAGAGAGAGAGAGAGAGAGAGAGAGAGAGAGAGAGAGAGAGAAAATACATGTAATAATTAATTATTATTTATATTGGCATTAACTAGGAGAGAGAGATGATGGTGATGATGATGGAACTTTATTTTTCAAGGATAGAGGTTTAAGGCGACGCCTTTTCTTACAACCGGTCCTTACTTCTAATACAAATGTCTTATAAAAGATAAACAAGTAAAGCAACATGACAAATAAACAAAGTAAACGAACGAACCAGCAAACAATCGACAAGTAAGCAAACAAGCAAATAAACATAAACAATAAAATGACAAAGTAAGCAACATACAAATCAAAAGCGAAACATACAACATGTTAATTGAGGTTACATATATATATGTAAAGTGATCGACGGTAAAATTCACACGATACCAACGTTTACACTAATGCTAATAATGATTATATGGTGTAAATGATGATGATGAAGATGAGAGAGAGAGAGAGAGAGAGAGAGAGAGAGAGAGAGAGAGAGAGAGAGAGAGAGAGAGAGGGGGGGGGTCGTCAATGATCATATAAAACCACAGGTTGATTAGAAGCATTTACTGCCACTAGGTAATTGACTGTGGGTTAGGGACGGAGACTGATTGGTGGGAGGAAGGGTGGTTGAGGGGGGGGGGGGGGCTAACAGGAAGGTGACAGGACTGACTTTCACACGCCAATTGTTTTCACATTGTTAGCCTCGTGAGCAATCATTAAACTATATACTGTCACCACAAAAGTCGTATATAGAAACATCCATCCGGAGCATGTTTAAGCATATTCTCTCCCACTGTCAGGGTTTTGTGAGACAGAAAAAAAACTCGGTCTCTCTATTGCTGGACAGAGACATACACTCTCCGAATAAAGGCGGTTACCACACTGTGTTCACGCTCAAACATCGTGCGAGTCCCGAGACAGTGACTAACGATGAACCAATCGCTGTCCTTGGAATAGCACGTGGACATTTGTGATTGGATAACGCCGGCTGCCAAGGCCAGAAACCTCGTTTTGCGTAATATCTATGCCGGCGAGATTCCGCCGACCGGAAACAGGATCTGTCGCGTGTACTTCGAGTTTTTTTTATTATCTTTTAAAAAAATATTTTAATGTACTACGTTTCGAATTTATAACTCAACCCGACTATCAACAACTGATTTGCAATTTGCTTTTTTTTCAATTTTTTTTTTCATCGAGTGTTTACGAACTTTTTATTTGTCATTATTTTCAGTCCTTGAGCCTAAACTAGACTGAAGCAACTGATAAAAACTGATTTATTTGTTTTGTCTACCTTGGCTTTTTATGGGGTTTTGGGATATTTGTACAAAAAATAGAGAAGGAAAGTCAGGTTGATATATGCTTTCGGTCGTACATGTTTCAGTTGTGTTTGTGAGACTGCCACACTCTTTTTGCAATGTATTGTCCGCAGTCCGTCTGCCTCAGTGTCTGTCTGAGTTTGTAATGTGCACTGACATAAAACTGACGTTTGCATTCGCAGTAACATTTAAGACATTATAAGAGGCTGGAAATTAGTAATATGTTCATTCGTTTTATTTCTGCGATGTGACGTTTGGAAGGAGGAATTAACACTTCATCTACACTTGTTGTGTCTGCTTTAAAGGATGAGTATTGCATCGAGTTTTGGAGAGGGTAAATAGAATTAGTACTTTCACTAAAGCTAATACTGTCCAGGAAACAACCTGAGACAGGTAAAAATGTATGCGTAAATTGGTATCAGGTGTGGGTCAGGGGTGTTAGGGTTAGGCAATAATGGTGAGTGTACCAGTAACACGGTATTTCAAAATGTTATGGTAATCTATTGAGCTGTTATATTTATTGACCATGACGGACCACTTATTAACCCGTTCGCTCAATAACAACATGAAATACACCCCCTACCCCACCCACCCAGCCCAATTCAAATTCAAATTTAAAGCCTGAACTTTTGAGAATGGGCATTTTTGTTGTTGTTGTCGCCGTTAAAAATGTGATGACTAAATGTTGGGGTGATTATATTTAAACACCTAAAACGATCATCAAACCATCGATTCGATGCAGTTTAATTGCAGCAGCTAAGTATTGACAAACCATCAGTTTTCATAGGTCACTTAATGAACTTCTTTTTGAATCGTCAAACAAATATCCCTTCACTATTCCATCTTGCGCCTGCGAGCTAGATATCAGCCGAGGCAGCCTGTGCACTTCTGCAGCGGGACAAGAAAACAAAGTGTTTACCAAGTGGCGGCAAATTTTTTCCTTGTACTTTCGACCTTCCTCAGGCCATTCTACCTTCACAGCTGATTTTTTTAAGGGGAGCTCAAAAAGTGAGGACGATTGCCGGTGGGAGCTTTTTTTTTCATGAAGCAAAATCTGCGACAGCACTGAGCCGGGATTTTTTCTCTCGCCGTTTTGATTTTGAACTTTGTGCTTTAGATATTTTGTTGTTGTTTTCTTTTATTCTATTGCAAAAAAAATGCATACTAGTTTGCACAAATAAAACAGTACGCAAAAGAACAACAACACTCGAACAAAAAACAAGAATGCAATAGTTAAAACTGCAAAATGTAAGAATTATTATGAAGATATTTTCTTGTTGATCACAAAAATCAATCTCATTTCTGTCATTTATACTTACAAAGTGCACTGCACTCAAGACATGAGGGAGAAAGGAAAACCCGAACACCGGCTGACTGAGATAATCATGAACTTAGCCCTGAAGCCGCTTTGACCTACATTTCTACTACCACAGCTGAGCGCGTGGTGTCGCAGTGCTAAAAATAACAATAACACCGCACAGCTGATTCAGTGCAAAGTCTTTCCTCCACTGCAATTTGATCGCTCTTTTAGTCATGAAAGCCTTTCTCTCACGCTATAATATTTGTGAAAATAATCACGGAAATGCTGACTGAGTGCTGGATTGGCAACGAGGTCACAGCCAACACAAAATGCACGCGCAAGGCCATAATGCCACACGTGCAAATGAGATTCGCAGACGAAACTGCTTCGATCAATGCGGGATTCAAAGTCCACGGTCACTGTCTAACCTCGCGGCGAATGCCTTTGTTATTGAGTAACGCGAAGTATTAGGCCTACAGTAAGCACAGTAAAATAATGAAGCTTCACTGGTGCACCAGTTCTTGGAGGGAAAATACGAAAAACTGTCTGGACTGTTGAATATTGTCGACAGACACAGTTATAAGCCGGAGGGAGTAGGGGGGTTAAAGGAGTCAAGTTTCAAACCTTTGAACTTCTTCCCTAAATGCGAAAGTTAGTTGAGCAGGGACCTGTCTTTAAAATTGTAATGCTTCTGGAAAAAAATGCTGGCAAAGATGAAAAATGAAGAAAAACGAATAAATATCCACAAGTGATTGAAACAAATATATGAATAAACAAATAAAGGAATGAATTCATAAATAGATAAATTTTTATTTCAAAATATGTGTGTACTTTAAATCTAACGTGGTACACGTCAGTGTACAAGTCGGTTAACCGAGGTGCTAATCAGATATATAAATTATCGCCACATATTTCCCCAAGTCTCAACGAACATAATTGCGAAAGTCTGTTAGTCCAAACGAAAGTGATGAGATTATACTGTTGTTTGATAACATTGTACTGCAAGCGATAATCAGAAATCGAAATAAGGTAACTGACCAGTGTGCGCGTTACCCTTTTGCTTAGATATAATGATACATGTACTTCTGACACAGTGTTCGTAATGGCTAATGGTCGTGTAATTTGTTTCCAGGCTTTTGTTCAACGTCTCATAAAATATGCAGGAAGATCTAAGGGCAATGTTTTTCACTATGTAGTCTGATACGTATGGACCTGATATTTGTTGTTATGTATCTACAATGATGCTTGTCATCCTCGAGACATGAGTCTACAATATCTTCTCAATTTTGAGTTTTTACCTGTGTAGCACGTGCAGAATCTGAAGTTATTAAAACAAAAATAAGTTTAGATAGAACAAATCTATTGGAACAGAAATTGAAAACTTGAAAATTGTTTTATGTGTGTCGTCCTATACAATTGTTGTTATAATCGTTTACAGGTAGACAGGGTGTGCCGAAGAAAAATTTCCATTTTTATGTAATATTTTAATGGACAATAAAGTGCTGTTATTGTTATTGTTATTGTTATTGTTAAACAAAACTGAGTCAAACGTCTACATTCCTTTGCCAGATATAGTTTGTTGATTATTTTGTCGTCTTTTAACCCTTCATTATCTAAGCATGCGCCAAATTATGAAACCACTGATCAGTCGCAGACCTAGTTTTCCGGAGTCGGCGGAACTAGTTTGCTGCTAGCTTGCTTTTAGGTTTTGAATTACTTTTTAGAATAAGATCGATTTTCGGATGCCGTTTGAGTAAGAAGGCACGTAATTGGGCGAAGTCTACTTCCCGAAGTCTACTTCACAAAGCTCGCTGCACGACGATTTGGCACGGAGTTGTCGGCAAAAAGACTTCGCGATGTCGTCTTCGGCCCGGTCTCATTAAAAGATGCAAGTAAATGTTCAAGGCATACGATGATTCGGCAAAATGTTAGTTCAGTTGTCAAGAAGAACAAGATGAAAGGACGGAAGAGGATGACTCAAAGCAAAGGAGGAATGGGAACTATAATTATCGAACTCGAATCTACACAGACTGACTCGTTAAGTTTGACGTCCTCTTTATTGGACCAATTGGCATATCTTAGGACAGGCAAAGGTAGTATGCTATATTCAAATATTATACCAGCATGCAAATCAAAATAATATTTGTCAATGTTTGTGCGATTTACCTGATGTGGAGTCTGCGTTGTCCCAAAAGTCCTCACTATCTCCTAGTACTTCTATGGCGATCAGCTCTGCTTGCATCTGAGAATCCATGGCTGGGCGATGAGGGTATTTTGTTTTAAAGACTGGTGATAAGTAATAGTCACTGGTGTAGATAACAGATAAACTTATTACAGGGGTCGTTTCTGTGTGACACTTAGACGGTTACGATGGCTGTGTAAGACTGACTCGACTGTGACCGGGTCAAAACTTCGCAGAACAGGTATCAAGGAAGGTATGAAGTACTCTTCGGGAGCAGCAGCAGTTTTTATAACGAAACTGAGTCTCCTGAATGTATCAGGGCGTCACGTGACTATAAATCTAAAGCCAGAGCATTGCAGACTTCTTCTCTCTGAACACCCAACCCCCCACCCCCCCCACCCTTTGGACTGTAATCAGCAAGTCACGTGATCAATGGGTGAAGAGGTCGGTCCATAGCCACCACGCCGCGGAAAATCGGTCAGAGTGGTGAAGCATTCTCTTTTCAGCTAACTACACCCAAGAGCAACCTGGCGATGATACACTGACAGAGTTTCGAGCCGCATGTCCAAACCGAACTTTGTCTTCGTCCATTTTCATTGGTCGCCTTTGAGTCGTTTCTCAGCGGGTTGCACGCGCACCGTGCGTGAATACCTTGACAGTGGGTGTTGTCTGCGAGTGCACTCGCCATGGCCATGATAAAAATGATCACGTTGGGCGAACGGAGGAAGCGAAAATGGAAGGGGAATTCAGGCTTGGGTGTGGAGAAGGAAGGAGATAGGCGATGCGAGAAGGGGGGGGGGGGGGGGGGGGGGAAAGTGTTTGGTGGACAGAAACTTGCTGTGCCGGACAAAAACAGCCGTGATCAAATAATCCGTGCATGGTATGTTGCTGACGGGGTAAGCTGGTTCATTGCTGGGAAAGTCCTTTGTTTCCAATGGGGATTGACATTCTGAGTAACTTGAGTGCAGTTCGCTATTACTGCGGCTGTTGTAAACGACGTGACTGTTTATTGTAGAGTTCTGTCACAGCTGTTGTGAGCTTTAAATATCCCTTTATGTTTATCATATATATGTCAGCCACATTACACACTCTTGGGAGCATTTTAATTTGAAAGACATCATTTTTTTATATACAAATATAAATATGTTTTTTTATGTGAGCTGATATGCCGCGTTGTAAAAGTCTGAAGGCATGTATAGCAGAAGTCTTTTGTACTTGTCCAGTTTAAATCGTTATTCGCGGCTGTCGATATTATGGTGGGTGGGTAGGTAGATGGATGGATGGATGAATGGATTGATTCATCGATTGACTGATTGATTGATTCATTCATTCATTCATTCATTCATTCATTGATGAATATATTGATTGATTGACTGATTGATTGATTGATTGATTGATTGATTGATCGATTTATTGATCGATCGACTGATTGAATGACTGCAATGTAATGTTTGCTTATTTTCTGTCAGGTCTCCTTTTCCAGGTTATTACCGCATGTGGTAATTGTGTCATCTTAGCCGGCCGGCGTCTGACACTCCTTAATTGATTACATCATTTGCTAACAGTCAGCATATTAGAAATAACTCATAATATATCTTCACCTGTCAGCGGGTCATCTGATATATCTGTCTCCCCTGATTTATCAATTATCTACATTTTGTAATTCGACCAGTGGAAAACCCGGCCACAATTACCACTCAGTGTGTAGAATTAAAGATACCTTATTCCTGCTCCTGTAGACCATCTTGTAAGTCAACTTTGGTGCACTCTAAACTGGAGTGTTCCACTTTTGAACACCCTTTCTGTAGCCAGTTTTGAACACCCTTTCTGTAGCCAGTTTTGAACACCCGTTCTGTAGCCAGTTTTGAACACCCTTTCTGTAGCCAGTTTTGAACACCCGTTCTGTAGCCAGTTTTGAACACCCGTTCTGAAGCCAGTTTTGAACACCCGTTCTGTAGCCAGTTTTGAACACCCTTTCTGTAGCCAGTTTTGAACACCCTTTCTGTAGCCAGTTTTGAACACCCGTTCTGTAGCCAGTTTTGAACACCCTTTCTGAAGCCAGTTTTGAACACCCTTTCTGTAGCCAGTTTTGAACACCCGTTCTGTAGCCAGTTTTGAACACCCGTTCTGTAGCCAGTTTTGAACACCCTTTCTGTAGCCAGTTTTGAACACAGTGTGATATCATAGAATCAAAAGGAAACACACAGTGGTAAACACTAGTGATCATTTGAACTTTTGTGTTTATCATGTGCTACCTTTTGCTAGAAGAGTAATGCGCTATGTCAAACTGTGTTCAAAGAAAGTTACAGACAGGGCGTTTAAAGTTAGAACACTTCAACGAAGAGTGTGTGACTAGCGTTTAACATGGGATTAGAGCATCCTGCCACTTGGTCTCACACAACAATCAGCAGCCTTGCTTGTTCCGGGACTGTGTCGGAGTTGTTGTTGTTGTTGTTGTTGTTGTTGTTGTTGTTGTTGTTGTTGTTGTTCAGTGGCGGATTTAGGGGAGGGGGCAAAGGGAGCCCAGGCCTCCCTTTCAGGAAGAAAAGAGAGAGAGAGAGAGAGAGAGAGAGAGAGAGAGAGAGAGAGAGATATGATTGAATGACAGTTTCTGAGCTCAGGCCTAGATTGCAGCATTTTGCTTCCTTGAAAAAAAAAATTCAGGGAGGGGGGGGGGGGGGGGCATGCCCCCGGACCCTCCTAGCATGTTCGGGCGCTTTGCGCCCTCAATTCAGGCGCAAAGCGCCTTCAAGTTTTTTCAAAAAAGTTTGGGTGTGCCCCTCCTTCCTTAAGATCCTGGATCCGCCCTTGTTGTTGTTGTTGTTGTTGTTGTTGTTGTTGTTGTTGTTGTTGTTGTTGTTGGTGTTGGTGTTTTGTTTTGTTTGTTTGCTGAATTGAGTTCGTAACTGAGGACTGAGGGGCGGGGATATAGCTCAGTTGGTAGCGCGCTGGATTTGTATTCAGTTGGCCGCTGTCAGCGTGAGTTCGATCCCAGGTTCGGCGGAAATTTATTTCAGAGTCAACTTTGTGTGCAGACTCTCTTCGGTGTCCGAACTCCCCCCCCCCCCCCCCCCCCCCCCCCCCCCCGTGTACACTACATTGGGTGTGCACGTTAAAGATCCCACGATTGACAAAAGGGTCTTTCCTGGCAAAATTGCTTAGGCACAGTTAATAATTGTCTACCTATACCCGTGTGACTTGGAATAAAAAGGCCGTGAAAGGTAAATATGCGCCGAAATGGCTGCAATTACTGGCCGTATAAAATTTCATCTCACACGGCATCACTGCAGAGCGCCTAGAACTGTACCCACGGAATATGCGCGATATAAGCGTCATTGATTGATTGATTGATTGATTGACTTTGTCAATCTGCAAAATGATATTAGCATAAAAACTCAATTTGAAGAAGGAAACAGCCAGTCTTTGGATTTTTGGTACGCGTACAAGTGTAAGAATGCTCTTATCCCATGTAATGTACTGAACAGATCTGTGACGATTTACATGATCGTTCTCACGGGATGGAATGCACACCATTCAAAGACGTCAATTTCTATTTGACTTACATTTTTTACTTATTTACTCTCGTATCTAGTTGAAACTCTTTATGTTACTCTTATTATTAGCTTGCAAAGGACGCATGACACAATGTGAATAGAATGTATGTGAAGCGTCCAACATTATGATACTTGAAAGTATGAAAACCCAAAGCCGGAAAATAATAATGATAATGATAGCTTATATAGCGCGAATCACAGAGATCCGTGCTCTCCGCACTTTACATGGTATGACTATGGATAAAACACACTAAGACAAGTCAACATTGAATGCATATAAACCCTAACATAATGATAGAACAATAAATTAACAAGAACACAACATTAACTTTGTAACAAAACCATTCGTGCAGACACACGCAATAACCATTCATGTACAATAAACACGGGGAACTAATTACATGCTGGGTGCCTTCAGTTCGAGATCATGACTGTGTAATATTATTTGGTAGTCTCTGAATATGTGGATAACAATTTGTTGTAGCACATATATCTCAAATCATAATGGAAAATAGTTTTGTTTTGTTAAAGATGTCTGGTCGGAAAAACATTTCAGTCTTTCATATTCTGGCAGAAGCAAGATAATGGATGCTATCACTAAAAAAAATCAAATAAATCTGGGCCCCGGTAATGATAGCTTTGAAAAAAATTCTGCGAAGGGTTCCTCAAATGGTCACTAGGCTCTCGCGTTTATTTTAAAACATTTACACGAGCCGTGCGAATGACCGGTGTAACACGAGAAAATTATTCCCACGAGATTTTTACTCCGGAGTAAACATTTCGTACGAAAAAGTTACTCCCTTTACGAAAAAAGCACTCCCCCATTACACGAGAAAATTACTCCCCAAGACAGGTGAGTTCCGAGTAAACATTTCGTACAAAAATGTTACTCCCCTGACGAATAAATAACGAATAAATTACTTCACCCCAACACAAGCAATTTAACTTCCCATGCCAGGTGTACGACATTTTTTCCAGCGTCGCGGACGACGCTGGTATCTGCGGTCGGGAAGACTTTTGAGGAATTTGCCTGCAGGGCGCCGCCATGTTTTCTGTGCTCGACTGCGAGCAGACCACAGGCACATTACACCCAAAATTCTTGTAGGCATACACAGACGCAACATAGCATATACAGACAATAACACCCACAACACTACAACTGCATATGAAAGGAATAAAAATAAATCCGCAAATCAGTCGCGCACAATACACCAGAAAGAAAAACAAGGAGTACCAAAGCGGCGTGCAGAAACTAAACTGACTCGGAGACTGAGAAGAAACATTTATCACACGATGTGGATAGCAAACATTAAAATAAAACAGATAAGTCAAGCAAAAAATAAACACAAATATCGAAAACACAATAAACAAAGGTAAAGAAAACAAAAAGAGATGCTTGCCGACAGTCAGTGTGTGTGTGCGTGGTTTGCCGTGTGCGTCAGCGGGGTGTGTGTGTGTGTGTGTGTGTGTGTGTGTGCGTGCGCGTGCATGCGTGCGCGTGCATGCGTGCGTAGGCTACGTTCTTGCGTGTGTGCGTTCGAATGAGAAAGAAGAGAGAGAGAGGATTGAACAATGAGGTCACGTTCTCTGTCACATGAATACATATACACACACTGAAGGCTACTTCGGACACGAACACTTGCCAACAACTGTGGTTGGACATGCTTTTGAAATGTAATATTTTTTCGACATGATTTCTGGACATACGAATCCCGCTGTGTTGCCTACTGATGTTGCGAATGATGAAGGTTTTGAGTTGACTGACCTTGAGGAGGGATTGCATCAGGCGTTTATCGTCTCAAATTATATCCTTGCTACTTTTCAGGAGTCAACTATTGCCATTCATGGTAACTTGGATAGTCAATGTTTTTATTTGTTTGATTCCCATCAAAGAAACAGAAATGGTAACCATTCTTCAAATGGCGCTGCAGTTTTGATGTCATCAAGTTAATTCCTTTGCAGAATTGATTGATTTTCTCAAAAGCCATTATCAATGTGTTCATTTCTGTCCAACTGCAATGCAAACTCAATGTGGAGGAAACAAGGATTCATTACAAACAAGTCATCCCTGTACATCAACAGATTTATGTACCTCAATCAATACTGCTAGTATGAGTGACAGGAATCTAAAAGAAAAAAACAACCAAACGCAAATGTACTAGTACTTCTACGACTCGTTTGAATGTAAAACAGAAATGTAACACTATCTGTGACAATGACGGTTCTACGACTCGTTTGAAGGACAGTATAGATCGAACCTTAACCCACAACTACGACAATTTGTGTCAGACTTTTTTGAACAGGAAAATATGCCTCTGTTCAACAGTAACCAAAACATGGAAGATATTTTTGAAACTTTACAGAAATGTAACACTAGCCTATCTGTGACAATGTTGCTTTTGAATTGAACCCACATTTGTTGAACAGGAGAGAATGTTCCTGTTCAACAGTGCCCAAAACACTGAATCTGACGTTTTTGAATCTTTTCTGTCATCTAACTGAATCTGACGTTTTTGAATCTTTTCTGTCATCTAACCCAATTGCTCATGACTTCATCGATCTTGAACATGCCTACTTTTCAAAGAAAGACAGACAAAAGCGAAATCTGCATGTTAGCCATCTGCCTGAAATGGTCAATGCACTTTTGTAAAATTGTCACAGCTGTTATGCACTTTTGTGAAATGGTCACTTATGCAAAACTTGGTGCTGTGCTGTTAACACTTGAACAAAATGCATTTTGTTCAAATGTTTAGTGCAACTTGCTACTATATAATCGCTGTATGCGCTTTGTGGTAATAATGCACTGTTGTGAAAAGTTTGCGCTAAATGTTGGCACTATGCATCATTGTTGGAGCACCCTCCTGTAGATGCACCATGCTGAAAAATGTACTTATGAATCAAGCATTGACTGAAATAAACAATTTATATATCCAGCACAACATGCAATTCATTAACTTTTGACCCTAACCTTTAACACTTCCCAAAATAAATCTTTGGTGGACATTGCATCGACGCTGTTCATTTTGAATGAACATTTTTCTTGTACTCCCTTGTCCCCTGTTAGTCTTAGTGGTGGAAGGGGTGGAAGGAGGGTAGCGCGACATTCGTGTGCGCGAGATCACTTATTGGCATTATCCCTTCGCCCGCATCCCATTTTTGCGTACGAGATTTTTACTGGAAGTAAAAAAAATGGGGAGTACAAATTTCGTGGAGGGAGTAATTTTCTCGTGCCTTGGGGAGTTCTTTTCTCGTACGAAAAATTTACTCGGAGTAAGAATTTCGTACGAAATGTTTACTCCGGAGTAAATTTTTCGTGGAGTAAATATTTCGTGTTACACCGGCCCATCATCCGTGAGGAGGTTTTGAGGGGTATTCATTATGTGAATTTTTCATGCTGGGCTGTGAGTTGCAATTGTCTCCTTCGAAGCTTCATGGGTTGAACACGCAGAAGTTTTGGGTGTTTTTTTTTTTTTGGGGGGGGGGGGAGGGAGGGAGAGGTGGGGGAGCACCAGCGATTTTTGTGCTGTGTATTCACAAAATAACAAGGTTATGCACGCACGATTCCAGAGAACAACGTGTGTGTTTGTGCGTGTGTGTGTGTGTGCGTGTGTGTTTAGTTGTGTGTGTGTGTGTGCGTGTGTGTTTAGTTGTGTGTGTGTGTGTGTGTGTGTGCGCGTGCGTGCGTGGCATACGTGCGTGCTAGTGTGTGTATGCCCATGCGTGCGTGCTTCTCTACATATTATGTGTGCACATACATGGCATGACTAGAACAGTATGCGTCAGCACAGGTGGGTTGCATAATTATATATTATACCATGCAGACAGTGCGTGCAACGAACAGGGTTTTCCCAACCGGCGAAAGTCCCCGCATGGAACAGGTAAACTCTATTTGTAGACTATCCGTAAACATGCCTCTCAATTGCATGTGCAAAACATATGGTTGTCATTGGAATGTGGACTAAGGCCAAAGGTGACGGACATTTGAAGGGAAGGAGAAAGGTGAGATCAGTTCGTGGTTTTGAGTGACTTGTGACCTGCACTTCGTGACTTTAACATGCATACATTCGTGTCGTGCGATGCCGATGTCATTTCTTTTTCAAACAAGCAGTGAGTCATAGAAGCAACACAACCAAGACAGCGATTTTTTTGTAGAAACGGGATGCGTAATACCCCGTATGTTACACAGGCTCAATGTTTCTCTTCAGGGATCTAAATGATTATATCGAAGGGGACTACATGAGCTAGGGACGACAGAGTCACGGATATCATGAAGACGATACATTATTTAACCTATACATTCGTTTACCCAAGAAGAGGCATAGATTTTTTTGAAAAGAAGAACATTCCGAACCTTCAGAATCTTATTTTCTTTTTGTGAATGGGACGCAGTAATTGCATGGCGTATACTCAGAGGTGGTGCATGGTTTTTTATGATCAAAAAGCTTTGCGGAGTCACGGTCTTTTATTCGTATACGTCCAATGGTCTCACAACTATTCACTGCATGAAGTCATCGTTTTCAACAGACGTTGGATGACGTCATCGTTATCGCATGTTTTCGTTTCAGTTACATCTTTATATTATTAAGGTGTTTTTTGTTCATGACTGACTGAATTAGGTCTAGAAGGAAATGTAGGTTGAAATATATGAATTATAATCGTTAACTTGCTTGAAGAAGAATTTAACATGGAAAAACGATTCGGGTTCTATCCATCACACATGCAAAATGGCCTCACCTCTGTTGTTTGTAAACCGCCGTGCGTCTGTTGTTGATAAAGTTTGCCATGCTTCTGTTGTTTGTAAACCGCCGTGCGTCTGTTGTTGATAAAGTTAGCCATGCTTCTGTTGTTTGTAAACCGCAGTGCGTCTGTTGTTGATAAAGTTAGCCATGCTTCTGTTGTTTGTAAACCGCCGTGCGTCTGTTGTTGATAAAGTTAGCCATGCTTCTGTTGTTTGTAAACCGCCGTGCGTCTGTTGTTGATAAACTAAAGCTTGCCTCTGTTATTTATCAACAAATCAAAGCAGTCAAGGTAAAGACTCGTATGCATGATAGCACACATTATGGCATTGAAATACTGATTCAACGTCCTCTGTAGTTTCTTGGGGTGACAGACCTGTCATGTTTGTACATTGACTCTTGAGTTCCGGACACCACACCGCACGTTGCCTACGTTCATGTAATCCAACACAATATTTTGTCACATGGATGAGGTCGGGCCACGACTGGCTTGCCGTTTGCGTAATACGAGAACACAAATCCTCTCTGACCATGTGTCTTACCTGGGGAAGACGAAGACAATCTACCAGAGACCGTAGGGTCTCTCTGTACTCCGGCTATTGCCTCTGCCTCTACGGCCACTAAGGGGTCAAGGCCTTGAACTACATTTACCTTGAACTGGTCAAGCAGACGGTCAGAAATGTTAATGACCGTGACTTGTATGTACCAGGATAAAGAGTCTTTAATTCTCTGACCTTTTCGTGTCCGCAGAGTTTGCCAACGGTTTAACCGACTTCGGCATCACAATGGTTTCAAGAGACAGTTTGTGGATTGTTTAAGTGAGTTCTTGTCGTGGTAAGAGCTTGCAACTCAAACAATTATCAATGTTTAAAGTAGTTCAGGCGATGTGTACGGAAACTGATAGTCTTGCTCCTGAGCATTTTTGACGAGCCAGAATGAACTCAACTGCAGGTGTATCTTTACAGTCATAAAACTGCAATTGGGGGGGGGGGGGGGGTATCGCAAGGAATTGTAAACCTCACAGTTGATATAATTAGCGTTAACGCATGAGGTCCCACAGTACACAGGTTCAGATTTGTTTAATGTTTAGGTGGATGGTAATACTAATAATCTTTTTATTTGCTTTTGTCGGTATTGGATTGGATAAGATTTACAGTCCAGTGAGGTTACCCTCATGGAAATTCGGGCTGCTTTCTCCCCGGGGAAAGCGAGCTGCCATACATACGGCGCTACCCATTTTTTTTTTTTATTTTTTTTTTCCTGCATGCGTGTATTCATGGTTCCTGAGACTTAATGCCGTGTGAGATGGAATTTTTTTTACTTTATTCCAAGTCCCACGGGTATTTGATGGACATTTTTATCTATGCCTATACAATTTTGCCAGGAAAGACCCTTTTGTCAATCGTGGGATCTTTAACGTGCACACCCCAATGTAGTGTACACGAAGGGACCTCGGTTTTTCGTCTCATCCGAAAGACTAGCACTTGAACCCACCACCTAGGTTAGGAAAGGGGGGAGAAAATTGCGGCCTGACCCAGGCCTGAACACGCAACCTCTCGCTTCCGAGCGCAAGTGCGTTACCACTCGGCCACCCAGTCCACTCGGCCACCCAGTCCACACCACTCGGCCACCCAGTCGTTACCACTCGGCCACCCAGTCGTTACCACTCGGCCACCCAGTCGTTACCACTCGGCCACCCAGTCGTTACCACTCGGCCACCCAGTCGTTACCACTCGGCCACCCAGTCGTTACCACTCGGCCACCCAGTCGTTACCACTCGGCCACCCAGTCGTTACCACTCGGCCACCCAGTCGTTACCACTCGGCCACCCAGTCGTTACCACTCGGCCACCCAGTCGTTACCACTCGGCCACCCAGTCGTTACCACTCGGCCACCCAGTCGTTACCACTCGGCCACCCAGTCGTTACCACTCGGCCACCCAGTCGTTACCACTCGGCCACCCAGTCGTTACCACTCGGCCACCCAGTCGTTACCACTCGGCCACCCAGTCGTTACCACTCGGCCACCCAGTCGTTACCACTCGGCCACCCAGTCGTTACCACTCGGCCACCCAGTCGTTACCACTCGGCCACCCAGTCGTTACCACTCGGCCACCCAGTCGTTACCACTCGGCCACCCAGTCGTTACCACTCGGCCACCCAGTCGTTACCACTCGGCCACCCAGTCGTTACCACTCGGCCACCCAGTCGTTACCACTCGGCCACCCAGTCGTTACCACTCGGCCACCCAGTCGTTACCACTCGGCCACCCAGTCCGTTACCACTCGGCCACCCAGTCGTTACCACTCGGCCACCCAGTCCGAAACTTTGTTTTGTATCCAAAGAAAAACGAAATTAAAACAACATTTTCAAATGTCCGGTATTCGAGAGTGTGTGGCGTTTGTTTAAGGAGTTCTGTAAGTGTTGTTGTTGTTGTTGTTGTTGTTGTTGTTGTTGTTGTTGTTGTTGTTGTTGTTGTTGTTGTTGTTGTTGTTGTTGTTGTTACCAACACATAATGTATTGCATATCTCCCCGCGATTTTGCTGACTTTAATGTTGACCCTATACACTGTCTTAAAAAACCCATTACGGCCAAAGATTACGTGGGCATTACCCTTACCCCAACCCTAACACGCTAACACCCAAACACCCTAACCCTACCCCAGCCTAACCCTAACCCTAACCCTCAATATGATAAGCTGCACCAACAGTGCGATTACCGAGTTTGACTGAGCGTTCAGTTCATCAGGGATTGCACATTGTCTGTGTAATGTAGATGTGTGAGAGATAAAACATTGACACTTTCTTGCAGATTGTAGTTCACTGTGATAAGCGAGAACTAGCTGTGTATAGGTTTGCCGGTATGGGTGATTCATTTTCCGTTCCTTGTTCACGCTTGTCTCTTTGTTTATTTAATTATTTTTCTTCTGTTTCTGTATTTATTTATGTTGTTTTTCATGTACTTTTCATATGTTCATCGTTTATAAATGTTTCCCTTTTTGTATTCATTTATTTGTTAAGTTAATTGTTCATTCATGTGTCGATTTATTCATTTGATTTATTCATATCCATTTATGTATTTGCTTCTTTGTTCCTGTATTCATTCATTCACATGCAGCCGTTCGCATGGACTAGTTTGCGCACACAAAAACACACACGCAAACACACATGCATACAAAAGCAACTACCAGGTAAAGAAGATAACTCTTTACGGTGAAACCCGCGGAGCTCAGATTAACCCCTCCTCCCCCCCCCCCCTCCTCCCCCCCCCCCTCTCCCCCTCCTTCTCCCCCTCCCCCCCCCCCCCCCCTGTTTAATTTTAGGACCTTGGTGTCTGAGACTTTCTGTTCATTATCTCTGCAAAGTAACCTCCATTTTAAAACTCCCTCCTTTTTAAAAGCTGATTTCATTAGATTTTCTAAGGAGTTAAAAGTGGGCTAGCGCCTTATAATTTGAAAAAGGGATTTTGGAACGGCCTCGCACGGATGTTCACGGGAAGATGGCATTTTTGTTTTAATATAATTCTGCGCACCAGTCAGTCTCATCGCTCTTCTGTAATATTATATATTGACGGACACGGAGAAAAGGGAATGTTATCTGAACGTGACCATTCTTATTTTGTGAAATAATACATGCATCGGGGTACTATAGGCGTTGTAACATGGAATAATACAGCACATACCTTCAAGGGAAACTAAACAGAAAACTCCTTCTTTTCAATGCAACAGAAAAGAAGTCGTAATAGACTGAGAAAGATTCTTCTTCTTTTTCAACTTTTCGAAACGAAAGCAGAGTTCACAATGATAAGACGGGTTTTTTTTTTTGCTTTTTTTTTTAAGTGCACATCAATGAGAGGCAGCATGAAGTTAAAAATGATAAGAAAGTAACACTCACCTCCGGCTCCACCCAAAAGTGTGGGGTGGTCGTTCGGCCTTGAAACGCTTGCAAAACTGATAAAGTTACGTTTCTTGTTATGCTAAACATCATGTCTACCAACACAGGTGTAGTATTTCCAGCATTTTTACATGCATGGAATTATAGAGTGGCCCTGAAAGTCTTGTTTTTTCTCTCAAATCATGTAATGTGCGTGTTCGTATAGTTGTAACTTCATCAAATGCACTATTTACGTCACACGTTTGCCATGATCTACACGTCGTGGGTATGTGGACAACGTCTCTTCGACGCGTACGGCTGACGTCGAAATGTATACGTACACGTGCACGTCTTAGCTACACGTAATGCTTCTTGACCTCTGTATACATACCGCGCCCTTGACTTGAAGACATGCCAAAATTCAACGTGGAGTGGCTGTTTCAGTATAGGAAGGGTATGAATTATTTGCCGAATTAATTTCGTAGACTTACATACTAGGCTTTTTATTCTTAAATGAAAAAAATAAAAATGTTTTTAAAGGCACAGTGCAGCTCACAGCCTTCGTTTTGCGTTTTTGTTGCAGCTGAGTGCATTTACAGTTCAAAAATCCTCCTATGGTAGTAAAACAAACCCAAAACTACCCAACGACGACATCTGTGAAGCTCGACAGTTTCTTGTTCACGCGAGTGCATAAATTAACCTAGTTATTACGTGGTGTTTGGTCGGAGTTCGATTCAACTGAGTGATTCCGGCCTCGATTTTGTTTTACACAAACTCATGATGACGTCTGACATAGTTTGCTAGTGACGTGTCTTTTTGTGCATGATGTGGTGATCTACCTGATCTAAATTTAGATCCAAAAATAGGTCAAGACCAGCCGGGTCCGAGTACGAAATTAATTCGTAAAAAAATCGCAGTTCTTGACTCTTTGGGTGCAAGTCAATGAAACTTGGTAGTTCTTCTAACGGATAGCTGCCTGAGGTATGACTAAAAGCCCCAGGGGCTCCGTGCACCTGGATTTGACAAGTTCAGTACCTTTAAGGTTTAAAAAAAACAACATAAAAAACGCATCTCTGCACTGCACAGAACGCAGCCAGACTGTTGAGTTGTAGTATTTGTCTTAGTGGAAGGATGGACTTTTCTCAAGTACATTTATTTTTTTTAAATGATAGATCTGTAGTAATGAACATCAACTTTTACACGAGAAGGAAGGTACTTTTAACCTTTTGGTACAGTAGATCATAGATAAGTGTTATAGTCCTACTGTCACCGCCCCGAAGAGGGAATGTACTTTTAACCTTTTGGTACAGTAGATCATAGATAAGTGTTATAGTCCTACTGTCACCGGCCCGAAGACACAATAAAAACAGCCATCCTACCGACATTATTTTCATAACTAAAACGTTTATCGTAATCCGGTTAGATAAAGAGAGAAATAAAAGAAGATGTAATTAAGTTAAAGACGAGACATAGTTGTACACTTGAAGATAAACGATTGTCAGTGAAAAAAAAAAGAAAGATGTGGTTTCGTGAAGTAGGTCCAGTAATAATAGATATAAAGATAATTCATATGAAGAAAAGAAAGAATCGTGTTCCGTTCAAGGTTATAGGGACTTGAGACAGTAGCCAACACTTTCATCTTGCTAAAAGTGCACGACCGACTTCTCCAGTGTATGAGGACTGAAAAGCGTTATCGTGTAGAAAGTGTGACACCGCTACAAGTACTGCCAGGCTAAATAAAATGAATACAATTTAAAGGGGAACAGAGAGTATAGCCTTCAAAGTGGACACTATACAGTGCACTTTATGTTAAGTTTTAATCCTCCTTTTCACTATGAAGGCGTGGAAAGGACACTGACCCTTTACTCCTATCTTCTCGATCGGACAAAACTTTGGCCTTACCATGTACGTTCAGTTATATGGTGCACTTTGTGTTGAGTGTAGGTGATAACAACTTTTTTTTCCTTTTTAAATTTAAAAAACACACTATTTATGCCTCTTTCTTTTTGGTTGGACACCACTATAAGGCTTATCATGTTGGTTCAGTTATAATGATGCTATGGTGTCAGTTATGGTTTGAATCATTACGACTTTCGTCTGGTCAACGAGACAAGGCAATTACTCCATCAACGATGACGTCGATATGATTGTAGCATATATTTTTGCTATTACACATTGGTAAATTTCAATGATATAAAATTATGGCATCATAACATTCACAATGAAAACAGTTACGGGAATTTTTTTACTCTACTGGATATTTAAGAAGTTTCATTTGTTAAGACGAAAATTTTATGACATGTATTGTTCAGGAATATGTTACATATCATTGGCAAATGATATGTGACAATAAATAATCCTATCTTCACAAAAATACAAACAAAGTTTGTGTTTGTTCCTGATTTTTAAACACGTGCACCATCTCGGTTTAAACGTTTGAAACTTGAATAAGTGGACATTCAAACATTTGAGGTATTCCTGGTGTATAATATGTCTGTATTCTAAATCCCAAATAGAACCTTTGTACCTTTTAGAGCGATTTGAGACTTTTTAGTTTTTTTCAAAAAATATTCCTTTGAAAGGTTTGATGATACAGTACTTTTCAAAGTTAGATGAATAAATGTCTCCGAAGTACTTGTGGAGTGTATGATATGTCTTCTTCTTGTCGTTCGCCAATGTATTATAAACTTAGTTCAGCTCTGGTAATGAAGCTGGTGGTCTTATGAAGAGCCTCCACAGGTCCATGCAGCTTCTCATGAAGGGGCACCGGCCTGGTCCAGATCTCTCTCCTCAGGGGCTGGAGATTCCTGCAGTCGTGCAGGATGTGGGCTGCATCCTGCTCTGCGTCTCCACAGGGACACATGGGGGAGGGCACGGCTCGCAGTTTTTTGTGCAGGTGTTGTTGCATTCTGTTGTGCCCTGTTCTCAGGCAGAAAATGACGACCTGTTCAGGCCTTGACAGTTGGTGGTAGCTGTCGTGCGTTGGGGGGATTTTAAGCAGAGACTTTATGATGGTTTTCATCTCTGTGGAGCTCACTGGGTTTTCTTCTTGTTCGTCCTCCGCACCCAGTTTGGCCATTTTATCCGCTTGTTCGTTCCCCTCTATCCCGCAGTGTGAGGGGACCCACTGCAATACAGTCTTCAGACACTTGATGTTATGAAGTGTCGTTGTAAGCTGAGGCAGTTTGTTGTTGTTGACTGCTTGCAGCACAGACAAGGCATCAGTCAGGAAGACAACTTGGGTGTCGGGATTGACCTTGCTGCTGATGGTATTGGCTGCGTGTATAAGCGCTTCTACCTCTGCTCTGTAGTTGGTGCAGTGGAGGCCAGTTGGTATAGCCTCTGCTTGCCACTCTCCACTGGGGTGTTGGATGTAGACACCAGCTCCTCCTCTCTTGACGGCGTCTGTGGCGGACCCATCTGTAAAGACCCGCATCCATGCTTCTTGGGGGTATCTTTCGTCGAGCATGGCAAGTGTCAGGGCTTTCTTCTGCACATCGCTCTGTTCATCTTTTGTTGTGAGATGAGGAACTGTGGTCTGGATGGACACGTTTTCAAGGTTGTTTTTCCAGGGTGGTTCTTCAAGGGAGAAGTGTGATGGGTGAACCAGTTCAGGCATCTTTGCATGGTGTTCTCTCTTCAGGGCCCGTGTCTCATTCGCATAGCTTGATCTCTTTAGCCTGCCAGAAGAGAGCTGCTTCATCCTTGCATTCATTTGGTGGTCTGGAATGCACTGGTACTTGATGTCTTGTACCATCGCTTTGCATTCTCTTCTCTTGCTGAATGGAGGTATGCCGGTCACATGTTGTATCTTGTCTATTGGGGTTGTCTTCATAGCGCCTGTGATGATTCTCAGCGCTTGATTTTGGACTTTCTCTAGGGTTTGAAGGTGCGTCTTGGCTGCTGTCATCCAAGAGCTAGATCCGTACTCAAGGTGAGGTCGTAACGGTCCCCTGGTACACTGTCTTGAGGATCTTTTCGTTTGCGCCCCATTGTGATCCTGCCAGTTTCTTCATGATGTTCAGTTTTCTTCTGGCTTTTGCTTCCGCATTCATGATGTGATGTTTCCATGTCATGCGTTTGTCATATGTGACTCCGAGGTAAGTTTGCTGGTCTTCAAACTTCAGTGGCGTGTCACCCAACGTCAGTCTTCCAGGTTGTACTTTGGCGGAGAGTGTGAAGAGAGTAGCTGTTGTCTTGTCTCTGTTGATGGTTACACACCAGTTGTCTGCCCAAGCTGCAACTTTCTCGAGGGCAAGTTGCATCCTGTAGATCGCAGTTGTTGCAAGCTACTCAGTGCACCAGAGAACAAGGTGTGTATGATATGTAATTGCATCTATATTCTGTGTTGAAATGATGTGGTTTTGTGAGCTGCTGAACGCAGTATCCCAGTTGTAATTTTTTGGAACTCTCGAATGAAATTCCTAGTATTTGTACAACTCAAAATCTATTTCAATTTTTAAAATTATTAAAAAAAAAGTGTAAATGTTTCAAATCGGGGTAAATCGTTGGTGAAGGGAACTTTATTGTCGCTTTAGTACAAACTAAAATTATTAAAACTAAATCCAAGGTATACAAATAAAAACGGTTTTTTGTCAGTTTGATTGTTTTCATTTTGTTTTCTTTGTGTTTGTTTTATGTCTGTTTGTTGTTTTGTTCAGCTGTTGGCTGATTGCCTTACTAGGCTTTCAATATTAGAGGCTGCATGGTAACAAAACAACAACTTTCCTCTTGACTGATGATAGAATAAGTGAAATATTTCACAGCATTGTATAACAGGTTCAATGTACTTAGTGGCGAAATTTCGCACGTCTCCAAAACAAGGGCAAAAGCCCTTTGACAAGTACGGTCATTATATATTATCTGTAGAGACTTGAAATAGTCCTGAAACCAACGCAATAACCTGGTTTAGTCTTCTCGAATGACTCTTGCGCAGACAAGCAATAACAACCGAGTCAAGTCTTTGTCGCGCATATGGTTTGCTCAGGTGTTAAAAGTCGGAATGGGCGTACGCGCATAAAAAAACAAAAAAAACCAAGCACATACGCACGCACGCACGCCCGCTCGCACACGGTCAAGTATCTCTCTCTGTCTCACTGTCTCTCTGTCTCTGTCTCTGTCTCTCTGTCTCTGTCTCTCTCTCTCTCTCTGTCTCTCTCTCTCTCTGTCTCTCTCTCTCTCTCTCTCTCTCTCTCTCTCTCTCTCTCTACTTCTCTCGTGCACGCACACACACACACACACACACACACACACACACACACACACACACACACACACACACACACACACACAGATTGGCCCCTGCGCTTGAATTTTCGGCGCTACACTTAATCTGTCGTCTCGAATCATGGAGAGTAATCCAAAAAAGGCAGATTACAGATACCATCACGACCCCCCATAATAAATTATTTCTGACCCCGCTTTCAGACAGGTTTCGCTGTCAAGGTGCACATCCCACTTTCTGACAACACTTTGTTTTTCTACCTAAAAAGAGTCAGGTAGACATAAAAGGATGACCTCTTGTCTTTTGTCAACTGTGTTGCGAGGTCACAGCTGTTTTGTGATCTAATTGTACCGGTGTCCCAGCTACTCACAGACCGGCTGATTTAAATGCGGTCACCTTAAACCGGCGGTGACTTGGGAAAAGTGTGTACTTGCTGTGAAAAGGGAACCTTACGTAAGTAAAACATTAAAGAGTTTTAACACCGAAGATGTTAACTGACAACAGGATGTTATAAGAAATAAGTACGAAAAAGAAAAACACTGCTTGACGTGTGAGGTGGTGACTTTTGTTTGTTGTTGTTGTTGTTGTTGTTGTTGTTGTTGTTGTTGTTGTTGTTGTTGTTGCTGCTGTTGCTGTTGTTGTAGTTGTTGGCTCACGTAAGTGTAGCCTATGCGATCGTAACTTTGTCTGTCTGTGCGTGCGTGCGTATGTGCGTATGTGCGTATGTGCGTGCGTGCGTGCGTGTGTATGTCTGTGATAGAAACTTTAACATTTCCGAGTCTATGGATTACGTCAGTCTCGGTCAAAAGTGTTCGACGTGTGTGATAGAAACTATTTGAAGACGTCACATTATGACGTAAGAGGGTTAGACGTCACGCAAAGGAATTACTAAAAGTCTCGGTCTTTGTTATTGTGAGCGGGCCGAGACTACTTGGCAGATCCAGGGTCTCGCTTTCTATGCTTACTGTGTGTGTGTGTGTGTGTGTGTGTGTGTGTGTGTGTGTGTGTGTGTGTGTGTGTGTGTGTGTGTGTGTGTGTGTGTGTGTGTGTGTGTGTGTGTGTGTGTGTGTGTGTGTGTGTGTGTGTGTGACGGAGTGATTGAGTTTGTGTTACTGTTTGTCGATTTCTTACGTGAGCCTTGAAGGCTTCGCCTCTTGTTTTTGTTGTTGTTTCTGTGAGTGTGCGTGCTTGCGTGCTTGCGTGTGTGTGTGTGTGTGTGTGTTTCTCAGTTGCATGAGCAGCTGCACCGAGGAGAACTACGATTGCAGGATAGGACTGACTTTTATTGTGTCGTCTGCAAGCTTCTAAACACCCCAATTGAAACACACCATTCACCAATTCATGGTTGCAAGACGGCTTCTGAACCATGTAAATGCCAGCAGAATAGTGGTCAGTTTATGGAAGCCTTGTTTTGTTTTACTTACGAAAGCGAGAATGATTATTTTATTTGTAGTTATACTTGATAGGATCTCCGATTCACTGAGACTGTCTTTTCTAGAAAAAGTAAGGTATTATCTTGCTTGATCTGTTTCTCGTACCAAAGAAGAAAAGTTTTTGGTTCAAATTAGATCTTCACTCAAATCAGATTTTGACGCAGAGACAGTCATATGGCTGCCTCATCGAAGAAAATTAGAGGGACAAAAATACATGCACAGATTAAGCTGCTAAAGGACGACAATGCAGCGAATGCAATAAGACATACATACAGAGAAGAAATTCTCATCCCTGATAGATTTTTTGAACATAAAAATAATGCTTAAACGTCATACCAAGAGGAATCAAAAACATTTCGGTCATTTTGTGTGTAGTCCTTATTTAGTTGATCCATCTTCTGGTCGCCTTATGATTTATCTTCTAAGGTTTTTTTTTTTACCTCTGTGTCTACCACGATACGCATTGTATCTACAGGGTGGGCAATAAAAAGTGTCCACATTTAATTTGTTAATATTTTTCCTGTAAAGTGATATTTTCTTTTCTGTTTCAGATAGAATTTGAGACAAGCATCTTAGAATTCTTTTAAAGCCTGAATGGATCGCATTCCAGTACAGGAAAAGACCAAAATCGTTAAACTTTACTTTGCTACCAATTCTGTGGTTCTCGCCCAGCGCGCTTTTCGGAGAGAGTTCCCTGGCACACACTGTCCATGTGCGAGAACTGTGAAGCGCCTCGTGGATAAATTCAGGAACACTGGTAGTCTCGCAGATAACAATAAAGGACATAGTTCCTGAATTTATCCACGAGGCGCTTCACAGTTCTCGCACATGGACAGTGTGTGCCAGGGAACTCTCTCCAAAAAGCGCGCTGGGCGAGAACCACAGAATTGGTAGCAAAGTAAAGTTCAACGATTTTGGTCCTTTCCTGTACTGGAATGCGATCCATTCAGGCTTTAAAAGAATTCTAAGATGCTTGTCTCAAATTCTATCTGAAACAGAAAAGAAAATATCACTTTACAGGAAAAATATTAACAAATTAAATGTGGACACTTTTTATGGCCCACCCTGTATATATTATCTGTAGAGACTTGAAATAGTCCTGAAACCAACGCAATAACCTGGTTTAGTCTTCTCGAATGACTCTTGCGCAGACAAGCAATAAAAACCGAGTCAAGTCTTTGTCGCGCATATGGTTTGCTCAGGTCTATCTAGGACATCAATCAATCAATCAATCAATAGGAAGCTTATATAGCGCGTATTCCGTGGGTACAGTTCTAAGCGCTTGTCGAAGAGTTGTCAACACAGGACTAACAAAGAAACTAACATCTACAGACGGACACGAACCCTATCACACACTAGCAAACCCTGATAAACATACAACAAACAACTGTTTAACAACAAAGTACACATCAATAGCTAGGTCCAAACAAAATAATATTAAGCACAAAGAAAACACCTCTCACAGAGCACAGCACAAGAATGTCTTTTGGGGCACAACACATCACGTCGAACATGAAAGTCGCAGCCAGCTACGGGAAGAACTGAGTCTTCAACCTACTCTTGAACGCGTCAAGAGAGGGGCTCTGGCGAAGCTAAAGCGGCAGGGAGTTCCAGACGGAGGGGCCCGCGGAGGGAAATGCACGCTGACCAGCAGATGCGAGTTTCGAGCGAGGGATGTGAAGGCGGTGTGGGTCAGCAGCAGAACGAAGGGGACGGTCGGAGGGCTGGGTGTACAGGTCCAGGGAGGATTGAAGGTACTCGGGAGCAGAGTCGTTGAGACACTTGTAGACGAGAGTGGACAGTTTGTAGGAGATTCGGGTGTTGACAGGGAGCCAGTGCACGGAGCGAAGTAGGGGGGTGATGTGGTCTCGCTTCGTTTTCCTCAACGTCAGCCTGGCAGCAGCGTTCTGGACTCGTTGTAGGCCATGAATGGATGAAGCGGGGAGGCCAGCCAGAAGGGATATGCAGTAGTCCAGACGACTGAAGATGAGGGAGACAACCAGCTTGACACAGGCGTCGTGGGTGAGGTAGCGACGGATGGAGGCGATGCGTCGTAGGTGGAAAAAGCAGGTCTTGATGATGAAGGAGATGTGTGTCTGCATGGAGAGAGTGGAGTCGAGAAAGACGCCAAGGCTCTTGACAGCAGGAGAGTGGAACAGTCGCGTCATCCAGCTGGAGGTCGGTCACAGTGAGGGAAGCAATCTTCTGTCGTGTTCCAACGCCGAGAAGGGCCTCCGTCTTCTCACTGTTCAGCTTCAACTTGTTCTCAGTCATCCAGTTCTTGATGTCAGTGAAACAACTGGAGATGGATCCAAGGAGATGGTCAACGTCCTCCGGCTTGGCGCTGTTCTGGAGCTGCGTGTCATCGGCAAAGGAGTTGTAATTCAAGCCGTGGCGTTCGATGACCAGGGAGAGGGGTTGGGTGTACAGGGTGAAAAGGACAGGGCCGAGGACAGACAGGCTGAGAAGAGAACGAATCAGTGGTGACAGTCTGAGAGCGATTCTGGAGGTAGTTCCGGAACCAAGAGAGAGGGCGGTGTCGTGAATGCCGAACGTGGAACTGAGGCGATCGACGAGTAGCTGGTGGTCGATCGTGTCGAAGGCCGCGGAAAGGTCCAGCAGCACAAGGGCAGAGACGAGACCGCTATCTGTTGCGTTCAGGAGGTCCGTGGTGATTCGCAGGAGCGCCGTCTCGGTGCTGTGGTGAGGGCGGTACGCTGACTGGTACACTGGCATCAGCGAGTTCCGAGACAGGTGGGCGCTCAACTGCTCCAGGATGATAGCTCCAGAAACTAGGTTATGTCATTTCGCTTACACCCTTTTTTTTCACTGGCTCTAGGTGCAAGAGCACTGTCCGAGGACTATGATTATAGTGTCAGCTGCGTAGATGCAGTTTTATATCTATTATCAGGCCAGTTAATCGTTCTGATTTTTTTTAACCTGGCTTTGGGTCATATTAAACCGGCGAGCAACTGCTTGTTGCCCACAGACGGCTGACACGATTTGCAAGCTTCAAGGTTTCCCTGATCACCAACTCGGACTAAAAAGGTTGAAGTAAATAGTTTATTTTGGTAGTACAATCTCCGCATCTGCGTTAACAGTCTAGAAACATTCGCACGCACGTATCAACGCACGCAAACACGCACACTGCCATGCGCGCACGTACGCACATACGCACACACGCACACACACACTCACACACGCATCATGCACGCACGTACGCACGCACGCACACATACACACACATACACCCGGCGCACACGCACACACTGACACACACACACACACACAGTATCCTAAAGCCGCCGAAGATTAGTAGTGTCAACTCCAGATTCATTTCCTCGAACACCCCTTCATATTTACCCAAGCTGTGCTTTTGGATTTGTGGTTGTTCATTCTTGTCTCAAGAACCCGTGGAGTCATACGAGACCGCTTTTGGCTGGAACTTCTCTCTTGGAGATGAACGTGCGTAGTTTTGAGTTGCAGGTACCTTCCCTACCTTTAATGTAGGCTACACCACCACACACCTTCCCATGCAGTGCAGACTTTTTCTTATGATACAAGCATTTTTCTACTTACACACACACCAACAATCTACACAGTCTAGCTGCTAACAGTGCGGAGCGGTGTGTTTGTTTGTTTGCCGTTAGGTTGTTTGTTCGTTAGTTTGTTTGTTTTGGGCGAATAAAATGTAGGAAGTTGACATTGATAGGACTAAATTACTTCAGCAAAAACTTCCCACTCGCAATAGAAAAGCTAGACAGTGGGATTTTTCAATCAATCAATCAATATGAGGCTTATATCGCGCGTATTCCGTGGGTACAGTTCTAAGCGCAGGGATTTTTAATTTTTTTTAAATCTTTATTTTATGCAATTTGTATCGCGCACATTTTCAAGGCGCAGGGATTTATTTATGCCGTGTGAGATGGAATTTTTTTACACAATACATCACGCATTCACATCGGCCAGCAGATCGCAGCCATTTCAGCGCATATCCTACTTTTCACAGCATATTATTCCAAGTCACACGGGTATTT
>NC_090248.1:23271792-23297998 GCF_037325665.1 Littorina saxatilis | reverse complement strand
GTGATTTTTGGTATATGTCCAAAGAGAAAGTTGCTCTTATTACGCTTAAAGCCTACACTGATCGCTCACTGGTGGTTTGCATTTAAGAAGAAAGGTATTTCTGACGAGGAAAGAAGCGCTGACCCGCTGTGCCAAACTGACGTTGCAGACGTGGGACTATACCAAAGACAGCGTTTATCTGCAACACTTTACAACATGATGCATCATGTCTGTCCGGTTATCAGGTCAAGGTTGCAGGTGCACCGTGTATGACCTAGTTTACTTAGCATGTCCACGTGACACAGTCCCCGTTTCTGAGGACGTCTGCCAGAGTTATCGGCTGTGTACACAAACGAAATGTGTCAAGTGTGCTTTTTTGGCACCTTTTTTTAAATGTTGATAAAACAAAAATCGATGATTACTTTACCTTGTGATTTGACTCTAAAATTCTGCAGACCTTTCAGATTCGACTCTGTTGAGTGACGCACTTATTTGATATCCCTCTTCCCCCTCTTCCTCCTCCTCCTCTTCCTCCACCCCGCCTCAGTCCTCCATCTCCTCCTCCTTCTATTTCTTCTTCTTCTCCGTGTAGATTTGGATCCTTTGTGCAGTCTTCATAACTAGCTACATGTTGTATTTTTTTTGTTTGAATTTCGGCATTTACTAAATTGGTCAAACTTATTTAAATTACTCAACTCCAGCAGATGTGAGCTGGACTTTGTCACGATGCATTCGTTCTGTCATCTCTTAAAGTTAAAGACAGGTCAATACGACTTAGCACTGTTTAGCCACGAACAAACGGGTCCGAGTTCGAGCCCCCCCCCCCCCCCCCCACCGCCCCTCATCTCATGCCCGTTCATAATTACTATTGACAACTTGGACAATTGTGGCCATTGAACTAGCCGTTAAAACGCATGGACACACAGACACGACACTCAGTTTCAAACATAACTTAATATTAGAATAGATACCTGCACTGAAACCCCGTACCATCCCCACCCCCTAAAAAACATACACACAAAAGCAACAGCAACAAAACAGGTGAAATAAAATAAAGATTAAATCAAAATTTAAAAAAGTTGGAATAAAATCAAATAAGATCTGTTTAATCATGTAAGTTAAGTAAAACCGTGCTTCGCATTCAGACCTAGAACGCAAAATAAGCCTGGAACACTTTTCCCTTGGAAATGTTTAAAAAAAATAAGGTTATTTGGTTGTTGTTGTTGTTGACGTACTAAACGGAACCCCTTCAACAAATCTTGTGTGTTTACTGCGGCACAATGACGGTGTTATCGCTGATATCTCTCTCTAAAACCTTGGACAAGAAAAATAATCTCCGTTGTAAATAAACTATATCGGTTTTAAGGAATACGTAATGGACCCAAACAAAACTGTTTCCAATCGCTGCAAGAGCGATACAGTTCCGTTTAGGGGTTGCTTCTTCTTCTTCTTCATTTTCTTTTTCTTCTGCATTCTCGTCGCCATGCTAAACCGTCAGTATTGTTGATGCGATGAAGTCTGCAGTTCGCCGTAGAGACTCCGTTGGGCCCCACAGTTTCTCCTTCAGGTCGACCATCTCTGGCCAGAATTAATTCGCTTCTCGGGTCATCAAAGGTTGACTATGTCTGGAAGACATGTTCTGGTGTAAGCGGGCCTGTTCCGCACGGGCAGTCGTCTGTGTTGGAGATCTTCTTCTTCTCCTTCTTTTTCTTCTTCTTCGATCATGGGCTGAGACTCCCCACGTTCACTCATGTTTTTTTGCACGAGTTGATTTTTACGTGTATGGCCGTTTTTACCCCGCCATTCAGGCAGCATACGCCGATTTTGGGGGAGGCATGCTGGAGTAGTTTCGTGTTTCTATAACCCACCGAACTTTGACATGGATTACAGGATCTTTTCCGTGCGCATTTGGTCTTATGCTTGCGTGTACACACGAAGGGGGTTAAGTCACTAGCAGGCCTGCACATGTTTTGACCTGGGAGATCGGAAAAATCTCCACTCTTAACCCACCAGGCGGCAACGGCCGGGATTTGAACTCACGACCTCCCGATTAGGAGGCCGATGTCTTACAACCACGCCACTGCGCCCGTCGTTGGAGATCTTCATTCTGTAGGGTTGAGCTGTGACCAGTTCGGAGCCTGAAGATGATAACATTATGTGCTCTTGTAAGGCGTTCGGTGTCATCATCTTCTGAGTGGATGCTTAGGCGCTTCTTCCACTGGGTGTTAAAGCTCTTAAGGATTGACTTTAGTTCATAATGTTAGGAAACAAGGTGGTCTGTCTGGTTCAAGCTGCTGCCTACGAAGGAGAGCATGTCTGCCTATTCATTTCCATACACTCCGCAGTGAGTGGATAGCCACTGTAGGACTATGGTTGTTATGGAGCTAAGTTGTTGGAGATTTCTTCTCAGTGGGTGTCACCACACACCAGGAATATCTTAAACTAATTTAAACGTTAGTTCTCCAAATCTGAAAAGGCTTTGTATGGGTTATTTGTAGACACAGTGATTTCTCCCCCCTCCCCCCCCCCCCCCCCCTCGCACATCGACTTTGTTTTGACTTTTATCCTACTGTCTGCATTTCTGGTGGTACGTTTTTGAACTCGCTCAAAGAGCTATGTACAGAGTTCGGTTTGGGGTTGAAATTGATGACACCACACACGAGGAACGCGTTAGAGTGTAGAGTTTGAACGTTCAAATCAAAATACTGAGCTGAGTGGTCTTTCGAGACAGCGCATTGGACAGAGTGTTCGTTTACGCTATGTTAAAGCACCGTACAACATCGGATGAGTGTACGATCGCTAGATCACACATTTCCAACGGTTTTCATCTGTGGCTAATGCTTACCGACCAGCCCTGGATAAGATGTGACGACGAACAGAGGTCGGGACTATTTGACTCAGGAGAGGATTGTGGTACGACAACCGTTCGTCGAATAAAATTCACGTAATATTTTTTTTTTTTTCCTGTTCTTACACCTGTTCCTTGTTCCGGTGTGCTCTCACGCCGCCCCGTCCCTGCATTCACTGCTCCATCCACATCTGAATTTCGTTCCGCTGCCAGACTTGTCGATTTTACAGACGCCCCAGGGAGGGATTGACTATTAGGGTTTAACGTCCTCTTAGACCAACTGGTCTATATTGGGACAGGTATTGGTAATACGCTGAAGATATGTTGTGATACTTTGATTCGAACAAGCCCGCTGTGGCTGTCTTCTTCGACACACCAGCATTGGGTTTGTCTCGTCAAAGTATCGAAATACGATCATGATAATCAGAGACGAGAGATGATGCATGCGTGTCTTCGTGTTTTCCAAGCCCTGAGACTTTCGCTGTGAACGTGGGATCTTTTTCGTGCGCATGTGTGCACACGGGGGTGTTCGGACACCGAAGAGAGTCTGCACAAAGTTGACTCCGAGAAATAAATTTCTCGCCGAACGTGGGGATCGAACCCACGCTGATAGCGACCAACTGGCTACAAAGCCAGCGCGCTACCAACTGAGCTACGTCCCCGCCCCCCAGGGAGGGATGTCGGGTCGCTGCAGTAGGCTACCCTCGGAAGATGACACTGCACTTCTGCTGAGTCACTTCGACGGTGTTCAGTAGTGGGTCTATCCCGAGCCAACGGACGCAGCCCACTACCTACTATGCCCCCTACTAACGACATTGACTGCTAAGTCGCGGAGCCAGACTGAGTGAGAGTCCCCTCCAGAGAGCAGACCGGCCGCGCCGCCACTACGTCCCTCCGTCGACCCCCCAGAACGTCACACGTAGAAGACTGACAGCAGAACTACTATTCAGGGAAGGATGGAACAGGAACACCGAGACCAAGGTCACCATGAGAGCTCCGGGCATGAAGGGCCACAAGAGCAAGGACATTTTATAATTTAGCATAGTTACGGACCACTTTCGAGTTAATTACAGCAGGCGGTTGTAAATTACAGCACAGAGAATGTCCCCTCATCTTTTCAAGGTCCAATTTGCCAGAAAACTTGTCCAAAATGGCGTCTTAGATAGTAGGCCTTTAACTTTTCTGTAGCGTTTATCATCGGCCGTTTTTTATCATGTTATGCAAACTTATTCCAGTTACATTGACATCGTAAACAGCAGACTGATCTAAACTGTGTAACGAAATTATGGGTCAAGTGAAATGAATTGTTTACCAACTGGTTCGAAAGTGTATTTCATACCTTGTGACCTGCAGAAATGACGGTAAGCGCGAGTACGGTAGCCTGATCAGTATAGGTGCGTTAGATTGCATGATAGACTATTACACGGAAAGAAAGATATCTCAACACTTGTAATCACTTGTAATGGAAATGGCAGGAGGGAGGATTAGTTGTTGGTTTTATACTGTCGATGTTTTCCTCGAAACGGATATGCCAATGTCGACACCGTTACGCGGCCTGTCTGATAGTGTTCTGGCACCACCCGTATGAGTGTGTGTGTGTGTGTAGCATGTGTGAATCAAATTTTATGCTGATTTTTCAAGCTTCCCACACCAAACCTTGACAAGCTGAGTGGAGCATTCACGCCTAAGTGCAGAGTAGGCCGAACCACCAAATCAGTGAAATTAGGTTAATCCTCAACACTGATTACCGTATTCATAGAAGCATTAATACTGAAACCAAATACCATCATGTGAGTACGGAACAGCATTTCTCGAGCAGTACTGAAAATCAAAAACAAAATTCTGCGCACCCAGAAGCGACAAAACAAATCACAGACTTGGAAGCAACGCCGCAAACACGCTGACTTTATTTTGCCCGCCATGCACTGTTTTTGCGAGTGACCGACTTTTCTCCTCAGTCAGTCGCGCACAGTTTCATAACTTGAGTTCGTCTGCAGGTCGCCCGCGCCTCCGGTTTCCAAGGTGATGGGGAATTCCCATCTCTCTCTCTCTCTCTCTCTCTCTCTCTCTCTCTCTCTCTCTCTCTCTCTCTCTCTCTCTCTCTCTCTCTCTCTCTCTCGTACACCAATCCAAAACTCATGACTGAAACTGGAACAGCAAAACACGGAACCACGGAAAAGTCAAGCACTGTCATGATCAGTGCGTTTTTACAAAATCAAACCAGCAAGCAAGGCCAAACCGGTCATCCATTGACTACTTGAGTGTCCAGTTACAAGGCCACCACATCCAGGTCAACAACGCAGTAGATGGTCACTCACTCACCGTCAATGCCCTTCCATGAACGCTAACAAGAAATAGAGAATACTACATGGCTTGCTGTGTCGTACCAGATTTACACGAGTTGTTTTTCAAAATATTGAACTGCGAGCGAAAGCGAGCTGTTCACTATTTGAAAAGGCAACGAGTGTAAATCTGGTACGAAACAGCAAGCCATGTAGTATTCTGTTTATCCTACATACTGTACTTACGTGTATTTTACTAAAAATGTCCTGCAGTCGAGGCAGCTAAATTGAAGACGTTTGTTTTGGAACCTCGATCTCTTCTAAAGCCTCGTGCAATCTATTACGTCAAAGCAAAGAAACGTCACTCTGAAAGTGTGGCGTGACGTGTTAGTTCTAAAGATTCATCGAGGGTAATTAGCGAGCGCAATTTTTGTTTATATAATGACGTTTGTCTCGGTGACTTTGGCATCATAAGCAGTGGAAAAACAGGTCCCTGCCAGACTTGCTTGACATGACCTCATTTACATGATATACACACGTGTGATTTGAACGATTATTATCTCACGGGTGTCTCTCACGTATGTAGGATAAATTACATGTTACCACCAGGAACACACACCACTGCACAAAGGTCATTTGACTTCTGGCTGCCCTGTGATGGTTATACAAATTAACTGTTGTTAAATATGAACCAGATAAGGTACGTCCAAAAGAGAATTGAGAATTGGTATGTGAAAATATTATTTTTCAAACAACTTTATGATTATTGTGGGTGTCACTCCTCCGTTCTTTCATTAATCACTTTTTGACAGGTGGTACGAACAGTTGCTTTTGTGTGTCTGTACATCGTGGTGTCGTTATGTCAGTGTTGGGTTTCCGATGTAGCGCAGGTTGGTCGATTTCTACTAATGCACGGTTAGTGTTATGTTTTGCCCTGTTTCCTCTTGTTTTGCAGGCTACAGGTAACAGCAATTTTTATTTCGCCTGTACGTCCTGTTCAAGTTCCAATGAACACAGTGTGACCCCATCCCTCATCTCAAAAATAAAAATAACAAGAGGCGAAGCCATCAAGGCTCACGTAAGAAATCGACAAACAGTAACACAAACTCAATCACTCCGTCACATATACACACACACACACACACACACACACACACACACACACACACACACACACACACACACACACACACACACACACAAAGAGCATAGGTGAAACTGTGCAAGAAAGCGAGACACTAGATCTAGATCTGTCTGTCTGCATGTAGCCTACTTACAGGACACGACTGCCAACTAGTCTCGGCGCGCTCAAAATAATAATGACCGAGACTTTCAGTACTTCCTTCGCGTGACGTCTAACCCTCTTACGTCATAATGTGACGTCAATGTAATGTGACGTCTTCAAATGTTAGAGTTTCTACCACAGACATACACACGCACAAACACACACACACACACACACGCACACACGCACGCACAGACAGACAAAGTTACGATCGCATAGGCTACACTTACGTGAGCCAAAAACCACACACACACACACACACACACACACACACACACACATGGTCGATGTCTATTAATGCACGGTTAGTACGTGTTCTCATTTGCTCGTTTTCCTCCTATTTCAGTAGCAGTAAACAGGCAACAGCAATTTCCATTTCGCCTTTATTTTGTGTTCAAGTTCCAACCTTGGGCCTCCATTCCTCCGATCACCCCCACCCCCCCCCCCCCCCCCAAAAAAAAAAATTAAATGAAAAATTAAATGAGAAATTAAATGAGAAAAAAGAACACTCGCTGATAGAAGTGCGAGCGAACCAAGACAACAATAAGCACTGTTTGTTTGTTTGTTTGTTTGTTTGTTTGTTTGTATGCTTAACGCCCAGCCGACCACGAAGGGCCATATCAGGGCGGTGCTGCTTTGACATTTAACGTGCGCCACACACAAGACAGAAGTGGCAGCACAGGCTTCATGTCTCACCCAGTCACATTATTCTGACACCGGACCAACCAGTCCTAGCACTAACCCCATAATGCCAGACGCCAGGCGGAGCAGCCACTAGATTGCCAATTTTAAAGTCTTAGGTATGACCCTGCCGGGGTTCAAACCCACGACCTCCCGCTCACTGGGCGGACGCCTCAGTTACCACTAGGCCAACCGTGCCGGTAATAAGCACTGATGGAGCTTTCGGTTCTGGGATTCCCAATGTTGATTTCAAACAGGGCCTGCGTCACTTTGAATGTTCCTGGAAGCATTACGCCGTACGAGCCAAATGACAGCACCTAAACACAATTACGAGGATACGCGTGTAAATGGATGGTTGACCTGGAACGTGGAATTTACGAGTACCGGGCCTCGCCGCTGTTCGACTGAGTGCAAATACAAACACGGTAGTACAGTGGAACTCTAGCTACCATTAAGACCTCCAAAAATCTGAGAAAATCAAGTCTTCAGAGGGCCGGAGTCTTAAAGGGAAATAAATTTACAGAGGCGATTATATACAGAAAGTCTGAAAATGTGAGGTCTTATATATATTAAGGTACCGGTACGGTTGGCCTAGTGGTAAGGCGTCCGCCCCGTGATCGTCGTGGGTTCGAACCCCGGCCGGGTCATACCTAGGACTTTAAAATTGGCAATCTAGAGGCTGCTCCGCCTGGCGTCTGGCATTATGGGGTTAGTGCTAGGACTGCTCGGTCCGGTGTCAGAATAATGCCGTGACTGGGTGACACATGAAGCCTGTGCTGCGACTTCTGTCTTGTGTGTGGCGCACGTTATTATGTCAAAGCAGCACCGCCCTGATATGGCCCTTCGGCAAACAAACAAACAAAATATATTAAGGGGAGGGTTTTAAATCAGGGATGCTGAAAAGTGGGGGAGGGGGTTCCACTGTATAAGGTGCAAATAAAAACAACACATGTATGTAAGTCACTGACACAGACATAGAAAGAGTACTCTTTCTGTGTCTGTGGTACAGTGTGGGCAGAGTTCATGACCCTGGTGCACTGGCACCTACGTCACTGGGAAATTCTCTTCCGCGTGCATGAGTACTAAACGCGAGGAGTGTTTTTGTTTACAAGTGCTGCACTCAGTGAAAAGATCAGTTCTGCAGCCAAAAACGCAAGGACGTAGTGTTGTTTTGGAACGTGATAACTTGTTTGTTTGTTTGTTTGTTTGTTTGTTTATTTGTTTGTTTGATTGTTTGATTGTTTTTGTTTACAAGTGCTGGACTCGTTGAAAAGATCAGTTCTGTAGAAAACGCAGGGATGTAGTGTTGTTTTAGAACGTGATAACTTGTTTGTTTGTTTGTTTGTATATTTGTTTGTTTGATTGTGTGGTTTTGTTTTTTGTGTAGTGTTTGTTTGTGTGTATTCGTGTGTTTTTGTTATGCTTTTTTGTTTGGAAAATGTCATCAAATTTGAATCGAAGAGGAAGGTATTTGAATACAGTTGGCGTAAACAAAGCGAAACAGAACTAAACCAAAATCTTGCTTCGCTCAAAAGTGCTTTACCAGACTCTTCCTTACAAGTTAAGTTTTTTTGGTTTTACTTTCTTTTTGATCTCGCAGCTTAGTTCAAATGTAAAAAAAAAAATGTAAAAAAAACCCATATAGCGATCGTTTGTACGTTGCAGAACCAGCAATGAAGGGAGCTCCTGTGTTTGTGTGTGTGGTTGTGTGTGTGCATGTGTGTGTCAGTGTTAGTGTTAGTGTTAGTGTGTATGTGTGTGTGTGTGTGTGCGTGCGTGCGTGTGTGTGTGCGTGCAAGCGTGCATGATTGTGTGTGTGCGTGCGTGCATGCAAGCCGAGCGTGCGTGATTGCGTGCGTGCGTGCGTGTGTGTGTGTCTGTGTGTGTCTGTGTGTGTGTGTGTGTTTGTGTGTGTGTGTTTTCAACATATAAAGAACGACCTGCATGCATATTGTAATGGATGGCCCTATTAGTATTATCCAGAAACTTTAACCTGAACATTAGTGGATCTAACTTTTGCACTGAGAAACATGTGATACAGATCTAAAAGTGTTCTTCATTGACACAAGTGAAAGACTGGGAGACTTGTGGACAAATGTTACGATATTAACTGTGTTAAGATGTACTCACCAGAAAACCACTGCACAGTTCGTAGCAGGAAACTTTCGCTGACTAGTTCATGCAGTTTTTATTCGGAATCGTGTGCGTATCGATTGCATTCTCATGAGACGAACACAATGGAACGTAATCTTCTCTTCGATGACGCCATTTTAGATGACGTGTTATTCGAGATCTCATCGAAGAAGAACGATAAAAGAATATTGTGCTATGAAATGTGCATGTGAATATTACTGCATGCATTTTAGAATTGATTCATTATTGATAAGATAATGATTGAGTGAAAGGAAACAGAGATTTAGTTTGGTAAGATAAATTGTTTGTATGTTGTTAGAGGTTACCTAGAGAAACGTAAACAAACACTTTTTGGTCGCTTTGACTTGAGAAGGTGTTACACGAGATCTCATCGAAGCAGAACGATAGAAGAATGTTGTGTTATGAAATGTGCATGTAAATATGGTTATGCATTTTAGAAATAATTCATCATTGATAGGATAATGATTGAGTGAAAGTAAAATAGAGATTTAGTTCGGTAGGATAAATTGTTTGAGCGTTGTTAGAAGTTACCTAGAGAAACGTAAACAAACATCCTCGATCGCCTTGACTCTAAGACGATCGAGAGTGTCGGTTCGTTGCTAAAGGTACGAGACAAGGAGAATCAAAGTAAGTTGTTTATGTTGTTAGGACATGTATTGGGGTAACGTAGACAGACAGGGGAGATCGTTATAGACGATCGAAACGTTAGCGGTAGCTAGAGGTAACAGGTAAACAAACAAGGAAGGGGATAAATAGAGAAGGAAAAGAAGAAATCGGGGTTGTTTTGCTTGGGCTATGCTGAAAGAAGAAATCGGGGCTATGGAGGGATGTTGTTCTAGACAGGAGAAATCTATGCTATTGTTGTTCTAGACGGTACTTCTTCGAGACGGGAAAAGAAAAAGGGAAATGTATTTTTGGACTCTGGAGACTGCTCTACACTACGAAGACGGGGTTTCTTCGAGACGGCTATGCCATTGTTGTTCTAGACGGTACTTCTCCGAGACGGGAGAAAGGTAGTACTAGACGGTACTTCTTCGAGACGGGAGAAAGGTGGTTCTAGACGGTACTTCTTCGAGACGGGAGAAGGGTGGTCGAAGACGGTGTTTCTTCGAGACGGGGCTATGAGGTTCTAAGATACAAGACGTTGTACTGATCTACTGAAGGAGACAAGGGAAAAGAGAAATCAGAGAGAAGATAGGCCGGAGCAGATTTACTGTATGTCATTCATATTTTAGATGTGAACGAATGATATAATGCATTGAGATTCGATATGAATTCATTCAGATGATTAAATCTGAATCTTGAAACCCGCAACAAGTTGTTTCTTCTTTTTGTTCTTCGTCTTCATTCACACACACAACAAACAATCAACGAGAGCAAACAGCCCTCGGCATTCCGTTACAATATGCAACATTGACACAAAAAATATGACAGCGACTGTTCACGTTGTCCAGACCAATTTCTTTCTTTATTTGGTGTTTAAACGTCGTTTTCAACCACGAAGGTTATATCGCGACGGTCCAGACCAATGCAAAAGCCCTACTGCTGAGACTCGATCTTTGGGGGTAAGTTGATTAGAAGATGTGAAACAACATATAGCACGTGTCGATTAATGTCTTTTTGTTGTTGTTTGTTTTGTGTTTGTTTTACTGTCAAGAACATGGTCTGGAAGTTTGTCGTTGCTTGATGTGCTCATATTTGTGTTTGTATGCTTAATTGTGTTTTCCCGTTGCTTTCTTTTTTTTATGCTCTATTGTTATTTTTTTTTCTGTCTTTTTTTTGTTTTGTTTTTTTTGTTTTGAAGATGCATAGTTTTGTATGGTTGATGTTATTTGATGTTGCTGTCCGATGTTGATGTCGTGTACCAAAAAGAATTAAAAACGTGTAAAAAAAAATTTTTTTTAAATATTTGTGTTTTCCCCGTGAACAATACTCGTGATTCCGAAGACGTAAGTCAAGAGATCTTGCATGGTTGATTTTGTTTTACAATTCGAAGCAACTAAGAACAATTCATATTAAAAGCGGTGTAAGTTCCGCGAAAGGAAAACCGGATAATGTCCATAAAGTCTTCTCATATCGGTTGATAATTTCAGGTTCGTGGTTTCTTCCCCTTCTTCATTTTCCCCAGTGACGAACGCAAAGGAGGGTGTTGGTGGTGCTGCTGCTGCAAAAATAAATTATTTTCCTCAAAGGTGACAAGTGCGTACGTAACGGTTCGCAGTACCCTGTCAGTTCAAAAACTGACTGACTGACTTTGGGGGTTTAACGTCCTCTGAGGTAACTTAAACCTATTTGGAACAAGAGTTTAAAAAAACAAAACAAAAAACACTTTCCATCCGTTATTTAAGTCACTGCGTTTCTGCGATGACTCATTCGTTGCTATTCTAGAAAAGAATGTTGATAAGCACTGACGGAGTTGTCAAACATGGCGAACACATTGCATGTTTTTCAGCCAAGTCAATGAACATTGAATAACAACAACAACACATTTTTTCCAAGGGGAAATAATAACGCGCCATTGTCGCCAGAGTTACTGTGCCCTGCTCATTACCTCTCCTGCCAACGACAGGCACTCAGTAATGTGAGCAAGGTAGGCCCTATGTGTTTTCCGGTCAGAATTACGTAGTTAATTCTCAACCGCATGTTCCCTCCCATATTGGTTTTTATTCAGTACCTGAAAACAAGTGCCTCGAACTTTCCAAGACTTGTGGATGAAGTCATCGATGTTGTAAGCATAACGCATTTGAAACTTTAAGACTTAGGGGACTAATGTCATCGATGCCCTACACGGCGTTTGAAACTCTCAGACTCTTGTTATTTAATATGTCATCGATGTCGTAAGTATTACGCATTTGAAACTCTAAGACTTTGGTGAGGGATATCATCTAGAGTCGTAAGTATTATGCATTTGAAACTCAAAGACTTTGGTGAGGGATGTCATCGATGTCGTAAGTATTATGCATTTGAAACTCAAAGACTTTGGTGAGGGATGTCATCGATGTCGTAAGTATTATGCATTTGAAACTCAAAGACTTTGGTTAGGGATCAGGGCCGGACTAGGGGGGGGGGGGGGGGGGGGGTCAGGGGTTGCGCACCCCCCCCCTCCCTGGCTTAAGCATGTACCTCCCAAACGCTTTTTTTTGTGAGGGAGGGAGGGGGGGTTGCATCTGGATCAATTCTTCTTCATTGCCTATACAGCTTGCTGTCGAATTTACCTTTTTCGTTCAAGGAGAGGCTTCCTTTCCCTCCAGAAACATCTTAAAACGTTCAGCTTCAAGGGGGCTTTGCATTTCAAACTCGAAGACTGACCTTGTTCAGTGATGCCATCGATGGTGTTAGAATTACACATTTGAAACTTTAAGACTTTGGTGAGGGATGCTATCGATGTCGTAAGCATTACGAATTTCAAACTCTAAGACTTTGGTCAGTGATTTCATCGATGTCGTAAGTATTACTCATTTGAAACTCGTGTCATTCTGTCAACGACCATATTGTGTGTGCTGATGTTTTCTGCTATTGTAAATCGCCGTAAGCTCTGGCGAGAAGGGGCGATTCATAAGTGTTCATTATTATTATTATTATTAAAATGGGTTTTAAGTAGAAATAGAATTCTGCAATGCGCTTTTTTTTTTACAAAGGAAAAGCCGTTGGATGCTGTGCCAGACATTCTAAGCGACACTACGTCACCATACATGGGTCGCATTGAATGTATGGTAACCGACTGGGACCGAATAAGTAGGTAGGGTTGAACATAACTTTGAGGAGGAAATATCTAGTGCTGCTGGTACACATAGCAAATCTGGGAAACATCAGAAATGATTTGTGCATACTGAGCTTTGGCAGGTTCCGCAGAGTATAACAAGTCGCGTAAGGCGAAATAACATCATTTAGTCAAGCTGTCGAACTAACAGAATGAAACTGAACTCACTGCATTTTTACAGCAAGAGCGTATATACTCGTAGCATCGTCAGTCCACCGCTCGATGCAATGGCAGTGAGATTGACAAGAAGAGCGGGGTAGTAGTTGCGCTGAGAAGGATAGCACGCTTTTCTTTATCTCTATTCTTTTTAACTTTCTGAGCGTGTTTTTAATTCAAACATATCACATCTATATGTTTTTGGAATCAGGAACCCACAAGGAATAAGATGAAATTGTTTTTAAATCGATTTCGGAAATTTTATTTTAATAATACTTTTTTTATTTTTAATTTTTTGAGCTTGTTTTTAATCCAAATATAACATATTTATATGTTTTGGGAATCAGAAAATGATGAAGAATAAAATAAACGTAAACTTGGGTCTTTTTAAAAACAATTGTTTTTTTTTACAATTTTCAGATTTTTAATGACCAAAGTCATAAATTAATTTTTAAGCCACCAAGCTGAAATGCAATACCGAAGTCCGGCCTTCGTCGAAGATTGCTGGGCCAACATTTCAATCAATTTGATTGAAAAATGAGGGTGTGACAGTGCCGCCTCAACTTTTATGAAAAGCCGGATATGACGTCATCAAAGATATTTATCGAAAAAAAGGAAAAAACGTCAGGGGATATCATTCCCAGGAACTCTCACGTCAAACTTCATAAAGATCGGTCCAGTAGTTTGATCTGAATTGCTGTCCACACACACACACACAGACACACAAACACACACACACACACACACACACACACACACACACACACACACACATACACCACGACCCTCGTCTCGATTCCCCCCTCTACGTTAAAACATTTAGTCAAAACTTACTAAATGTAAAAATGAGAGAGCTCCGTACCTGGAAGTAGTCTGTATGTCCTCAGATATTGCAGGCTCGTAATGGGGCTTGAGAATCTTGAATGAGAAGAAGAGGATGGTACCATTCCTGGACATTGTCTTGCAGATTCCCTATTTTACTTGAAAACGATCATGCAAACCCAAATAATTAGTGTAGAGGCTTTTACATGGAATAAGAGCATCTTGAAAACTCACACCTAGAATCAACGGCCAGGTATTTCTAGATCCTGTACACAGCGTATTCAATACATTCCCCCACTCCCTGCAAATTTGGGATTTTTATTCATTTAACTTTATAACAAAACATGTGTCAATCAATGTAAAAGTCTGGAAGGACATCTGGTGATTTACACGATCGACCAAGGTTTTCCTTTGAATCAATGTTTGCAGAGAGCATTCGCGATGCTTCAGACGTCTTACTATGATGATTAATACCACTTGATGACGTACTGGGCCTACATGCATACCACACACTTTATCCTTGGGGGGAAAAAACGCTAGAGTGACTGTGACTTGCTCCTTACTTTCCCTTCTATGTAGTGCCTAAATCTAAGTGATGTAAACAAAAGAAAATTAGGTGTTTTTCATCGCGAGTTGTGTAGTTCACGGTCTGCACTGGTTTACTCTGTACTTGAAAACAACTGCCTCGAATTTTCCAAGACTGCATGACTCATTGATGTCATCGGTATTGCGTATTATGCACTCGTGTCATTCTGTCAATAACCGGAAAGAGTTTTTGTGGGTGGTTGTTTTTTTTTTTAGACGTGGAATGCTCCATTATGCCTGGTGTTTTTTTCAAGAGGAAAAGCCGTTCAGTGGTGCCACTGGTACCATTTCTAAATATAGTACACAATGCCAGACATTCCAAGAGACGCTATAATTATGTCACTGCACTATACTAGGGTCACAGTGAATGGTGGCTTGGACGAAACGAGTTGGTTCGGTTAAAAGAAAAAAAAGGGAATGGAGGTACTCCAGACGTCCGGGGATGAATAATTCAACGCAAATGATTGCGAAGAAGTACTTCAACCTTGGAAAGGGGCTATATCTACTGCGTCTTGTTCTGTAATTCCACGGCTATGAAGTGCGCAAATCAGAATCATTGAAACAAAAAAGTGTTTTTCATCGCTTATTAGGTCCTTTTTGGGTGCGCAAATATAATCCGTGCAGGTTTCTATAGTACTTGAAAACAACTTCCTTCGATTTTCGAAGACCTTGATGAGTGACGTCATTGATGCCATACGCATTATGTTGTGAACTCGTGTAAGAAAATGAGTTGTACTGAGAAATTTGATATTCAACTGCGCCTGTTTTTACAAATGAAAATCCGCTTGGGTGCTCCTGGTACAATGTTTAAACATAGACGGTGCCAAACATTCCTAGAGACGCTACGTCACCATACTTGGGTCACAGGGAATGGCGACTTGGACAATCTAATTTGGTTCGGATAAAAATAGCTGTCACCATGACAACATAAACATTCCACGTGTTTACAAACGGAATATTTCTCACCCAGTCTGTAGTGCTACTGATACATATTCCAAATCTGGGCAACACGTTACATGTTCTTGTAATAAATAAATACACTAAAAAAAATACATTGGGTGTCACTGGTACACTTTCTAAATAATTATAAGCAATGCCCGACATTCCATACGATGCTTCACTGCCACCAATTCTTTGTTGCGGTAAAGTGTAATACAAAGATTAGGTGAACACATATAGGTCTAACTGGTACATTTTCTACATGCAGGCATTACAGGGATGGTTTTCTTTCGATGCTACAGTTGCCGTTTCTGAGGGAATCCTTCCAAGATTTTGTGTGTGGGTTCGTGCCACTCACGTTCAAGTATTGTAACATTTCAATCAATCAATCAATCAATGAGGCTTATATCGCGCATATTCCGTGGGTACAGTTCTAGGCGCCCTGCAGTGATGCCGTGTGAGATGAAATTTTATACGGCCAGTAGATTGCAGCCATTTCGGCGCATATTTACCTTTCACGGCCTATTATTCCAAGTCACACGGGTATAGGTAGACAATTATTAACTGTGCCTAAGCAATTTTGCCAGGAAAGACCCTTTTGTCAATCGTGGGATCTTTAACGTGCACACCCAATGTAGTGTACACGGGGGGAGGGTTCGGACACCGAAGAGAGTCTGCACACAAAGTTGACTCTGAAATAAATTTCCGCCGAAACTGGGATCGAACTCACGCTGACAGCGGCCAACTGAATACAAATCCAGCGCGCTACCAACTGAGCTATATCCCCGCCCGATATGTTGAGTATAGCAAATATCGATCACGAAAAAAGTCAATCGACGCTTCATCAAGACAAATTTCGGCGTTACGTTTTTATTGATCTGCCTTACATTGTCACTTCCATCATACAGCAGTTTCCATGGCATTTTCAGGGGGATACTCCACTAATTACCGAAGAGACATGAGTTCGAATCCCGATCGGGGAGCACTTTTTTTCTTGGTTTTATGTTGTCTTCTTGTTGTTTATGTTTATGTACGAACTCTGTTTCCACGCTCTTCGAAGTAAGTATTTCGTTGTGTTTGAGCTGGAGATGTTTTCCCTCTTGCGTCTCAGCGTGCAAAAGGGTACGGGTACGGGTATGTATTTGGTTGTATCTTAGTGGGAGCAGGACGGAGCAGGGTATTCCTGCTAGTTCTACTTTAGAATTTCAATTGGCTCAGTTTGTTTGTTCGTTCATATAAGCTTCATGGGCTGAAACTCCCACGGCTTTTACGTGTATGACCGTTTTTACTCCGCCATTTAGGCAGCCATACGCCGCTTTCGGAGGAAGCATGCTGGGTATTTTCGTGTTTCTATAACCCACCGAACTCTGACATGGACTACAGGATCTTTTTCGTGCGCACTTGGTCTTGTGCTTGCGTGTACACACGGGGGTGTTCGGACACCGAGGAGAGTCTGCACACAAAGTTGACTGAGAAATAAATCTCTCGCCGAACGTGGGGACGAACTCACGCTGACAGCGGCCAACTGGATACAAATCCAGCGCGCCGACTGAGCTACATCCCCGCCAATTGGCTCAGTCATTGTCCACTAGTTTATTTGGGTTCAACTCGTTGGTGTCTGGGGTCGCCGCTATTTGAAGTGTTAGGTTATTTACCAACAACTTTGTTCTGAAAAACTCACAGTTTTACTTTTGTGCAGTGTCTTTATTCCGATCTAAAAACAGAAGCACATTGCCCATGTGTACGTTTATTGTTATTGCTGTTGTAATTGTTGTGTTTTTTTTATTTTTTATATTTTTATTATTTTGGTTTTTTCTTTTGGTGTGTGATTCTTGGTTTTTATTGTTTTGCGGTGTTGTTGGTTTGTCGTTGGTTTGGGTTTTTTTTTTTTTTTTTTTTTTTTTGGGGGGGGGGGGTTTGGTTTGGCATTGCTTCAACCTCCACCGAGAAAGCCTGGCCGTAACACCACAATCTCAGTGTGTTCGCCTACCAATGGCAAAGGCACAAACAGTTACAAAGTTGACTGTCAGACCGAAACCGACATCACCCTTAGTTGCTGCTGTTCAACCCCCAGTACGAACGCAGATCGGGTAAAGGTCGCATTTTTACCCACCAAAACAAATTGTGGGCAGAAGTAATGTATGCAGGAGGGAACTACGTCATTAAGCAGCGTCACGTCAGAGAAGCATGATATGTAAGCAATTCGGTGTCAGTGGCCATGAGTAAAAGTCAGTGAACCAACGACATCATGACTTTGTTCTAGTGTATTAAGTCCAGATAGTATATATAAATATAATTAACATGCTGTTTATTGTATGTACGATGACATCCTGCTACATCAGCTTCTTCATTCTCTCTGTCTCAATCTTTCTCTTTCTGTCTGTCTCTCTGTCTGTCTCTCTGTGTGTCTCTCTGTCTCTCTGTCTCTCTCTCTCTCTCTCTCTTTCTCTCTCCCCCCCCTCTCTCTCTCTCTCTCTCTCTCTCTCTCTCTCTCTCTCTCTCTCTCTCTCTCTCTCTCTCTGATGCTACTTATTCCTGCTGCTGCGCGTCAAATAAATAATCTGCACACGCATGTTTACATGTGTGTTTACAATTCTCCAAGGCTACAAATCATGAATATTGGCTTCTTGACTGTAACTAGGTCGCGGTGACCTATTTATTTGATTTAATCATGTTGACTCGCATTCAGCTGCAATGTTTACGTATTTGCGTGGGGAAAGCGTATGACAGAATCGTCGGACTTTGAGCGAGGTGTTTTGTTCATGCGCAACATCCGTGATATTTGTTTTTATGGTAACGAAGCGGGAAATTGCAGACTATATAGGTCAAGGCGACCTATTTCTCTCTCTCTCTCTCTCTCTCTCTCTCTCTCTCTCTCTCTCTCTCTCTCTCTCTCTCTCTCTTTTTTTTTTTTTCAACGACGCATTTGCTTTGAGTTTGCACCAGATGAATGAGGGAGACGTGTGTTTGTTTGTTTCTGTGTTTGTTTGCTGGTTGGTTTGTCATTTCTTTGTTTATTTCTATGTTTGTCTGTTGTTGATGATTTTAGAAGGCGGGGAGGGGCTGGGGGCGGCAGGTAATTACAGTAAGTACACATGGAGCCACCACCACCACCATCACCACCACCACCAACAACAACAACAATAACAATAACAACATCAACAGCATGTGATGACTTTCTACAAATGCTGCGTCGTTACATGTAAATTCTTTTATAATGTTAGATCATCCGGGGTAAAGGCCTTATTCCTTCACTGAGCCCCACGTTGACTTCGCAAACTCTTTTTTACCGAACATTCAGTGTCAAGGCTTTGTGCAGCGAGCTTCTTGAAGTCGACTTCGTCCAATTAAGATCAGGCTTAAAGTTGAAATTCTGCGGGTTTTGATTAATAAGAAGTTTGCATTTTTTTCTATTGTTTGTTTGTTTGTTTGTTTGTGTTTGCAAATTTGACCTGCATCGAGCTTTAGTAACATTTCTATGAAAGTGTGAATGTGAAACAATAACAGACCACGAAGAAAACTAGACATGCCTATAAGTCGAGCATATGATTATAGATCTCTGTAATTGTGTTAACATTGATGACCGCATGCTTCCTTAAAAGGTCAATGGTGTTCCCTAACTGGTTAACATGACCGGCTTTTGTGTCATGTGATGGTCAGACAATAGGGCCATGCAAACTTCATAAATTATCTATGTCTAATACTTTTCATAACATGACTGAATTGTCTCCGTTTTAGTCCATGGCCCTTTCGCAGGACAATAACAACACCGCTTGGACCTTGATATATCGTTCAACATCCTCGTTTTCTATTAACTTCCGTAGCACGGCTATTGAATACCGGTGAATACCGGTGCTCCACTGTTTTGGATCTCGTTATTTCCAGTTCAATCGCCTTGGATGACACTATATATATATTGTGTCAGGTCACTGACCTAAAGCCTCGATCTGGCCCTGACGTCAGAGTTACGGCGTCATGGTGCTGTCAGTGTGTCACTGTGACATTGACATTGACATTGGCACTAACCGAGTTTCTGTACCTGTCTCAAAGTGATATATAATACGCCCAAATTTTGGATTCGACCTTTACCTACCAAGCCCTTTACTGTGCACATTCCAATCTGTAGCCCGCGTCCCCCGTTAATCTGGTACGCCGAAAACAAGTTCATTTAACTGTTCTAAAGTTTATTGGGCACTGTAAACAAACTAAAAAGATACGTAATTTAACGCGGTTAGCGATCTGTGACCAGGATAGTTAAGTTCTCTATATACATACGTAAGAATGCAATTTTACATAGTTAGCACTGTATGATTATGCAGAAACATGCGTTTGTTTCGTACACTCAATACTTTTCACGATGAACCGTTCATGATCATATTCAAGTGGCATAGGAATGTCAGTCTAATAAAACGATACACGTCAAACCCACAAAGTGCAATTCATTTGATATCATAAGCATCGGTGAAACATTTCAGCAGAATAATTGTCAACTCATAGTTAATCTGATCGGGGTTTCGTTGTTATTTTCCTCCGGGGATTAATTCACGCCGCCGAGTTGTCTCCCTCTGATAATAAACTTATACACGCCACGCGTTTCAATTATAACTTAAAGATGTTAGAAATACATCAAGGGACTGCAGGTTACAATAAAACAGCAACAAGAACAAAAGAACTGGACTAGTTTCGATTTTTGTCTTCATCAGCAAAAGAACAACAAAAAACTAAACAGATTTTGTTCTTTTTTTACGTTTAAATTACGTTAGCCCTTATTTTTTTATTTTTTTTATTTTTTTTTTTAGGTTAGATTCGTTAGACTTTAATTGTCCGTATTCTTGATCTGTGCTCATTCTCTTCATTGTCTTTCTCTTTCTACTCTTTTTTTTTAGTTTCGTGTTGTTCTTTTGCCGACGAAGACAAAAATCGAAACTATTCCAGTTCTTTTGTTCTTGTTGCTGTTTTATTGTAACCTGCAGTCCCTTGAAGACCGAGTAGCCTGCATGTAGACCCGTAGAACAACAATAACATGTTATACACATGTACATTGTATATCGATTAAACATTGAATTTCCCTTCTTTGAGCCATGTGCTGTCAGAGTCCGATAAAAACTCATATTTAGTAGGCTAGCCGAGACTAAAAAAGAGTGCATGTTTGTGTGCATTAAATCATAAAAATAAAAGGAATTATCCTACATACGTGAGAGAGACACCCGTGAGATAATAATCGTTCAAATCACACGTGTGTATATCATGTAAATGAGGTCATGTCAAGCAAGTCTGGCAGGGACCTGTTTTTCCACTGCTTATGATGCCAGAGTCACCGAGACAAACGTCATTATAGAAACACAAATTGCGCTCGCTAATTACCCTCGATGAATCTTTAGAACTAACACGTCACGCCACACTTTCAGAGTGACGTTTCTTTGCTTTGACGTAATAGATTGCACGAGGCTTTAGAAGAGATCGAGGTTGTAAAACAAGCGTCTTCAATTTAGCTGCCTCGAATGCAGGACATTTTCAGTAAAATACACGTAAGTACAGTATGTAGGATAAACAGAATACTACATGGCTTGCTGTTCCGTACCAGATTTACACTCGTTGCTTTTTCAAATAGTGAACAGCTCGCTTTCGCTCGCAGTTCAATATTTAAAAAAACAACTCGTGTAAATCTGGTACGACACAGCAAGCCATGTAGTATTCTCTATTTCTAACTCAAAATGATCGATTTTACACACATCTCTATGTACAGCTATTGTTCACCTCGACCGTCGGTGCGTTCTCGGAGGTACACTGACTGTCTCGATATGTGTAAAATGTCATAGTTGGGTCAAAAATACAAATAACGTATAATACAATCCAAACCTTTCACGCCGTGAACTAATCTAATCATTACAGGTCTCAATGACGCGGTTTCCCATGACGTCAAGAAGGGCACTAACACTAGACAACAGTACCTGACACACTGCAGCAACAAGGACCTTATTCAGACAATGACGTCATTCACCAGTACGTCAAGGGAGGCAGCTGACGCCAGACAACCGTGCCTAACACCCTGCAGCAACATTGACGTAATTCAGCGAGGCGTCAGAGCCGGTCCGGATGTAGAGAACCGGCCTCGTGAGGTCAAAACCAGAGCTGAGAGATATATCTACGTTGAATTTGGTGGCAACATCATCCTGGTTACGCAGCACACTCAGCCGCAGGTAGTCACCGTTGACGTGGAAAGTGAGCTGAAAGTCGTCGCCTGCCTGAAGGGGTAACTGCGGGGAGGTGATCTTCTTGTTGTTGGCCCACGTACCTGCGATCTTGGAGACAACGTTGATCATATTCTGGTCCAAGCCCCAATTTAGTCTACACAGAGAACACACAAATAGAGGACAGCACACAAGTATGACAATGATGCCGAATAGACCTTTTTCTGGAAATAACTCTGTCAGGATTTGTATGCGCTCTGGAAGAGTTGCGCCTTTGGTTCTGACCCCAACTTAGTCTACACAGCGAAGACAAAAAGAGAGGAAATCACATAAGTGCATGTTTACCATTGATACCGAATAGACCTGTTCTGGAAATAACTCTGTCATGATTTGTATGAGTTGTAGAAGAGTTGCGCCCCAGACAATGAGGCAAACAACGAGGACATGTGTAACAAAACATCTAATCAGGAGACAATATATTAAGTTATGTTACAGAACAAGGTGAACACCGAATAAATAATGTGATGTCACCCAGCGATTAACTAAAAATCATTAGATGTTGGGGGGGGGGGGGAGACATGTAAAAGAGCAAGAACAGCGAGTGTACATAGGAGTTACACAGAAGACGAAGAAGCACAACTATATCGAACACGAGAAGGAGTTATTTTTGCTGAATATATTACCTGAAATCTACTTGAATAGCCAAGTCGGCACCGGACCCACTTCCTGTGACGAAGTCGTAGGTCATCCTCTGGTAGCTGTCAAATGTCCCCTTCACACACACGTTCCACCTATCATTCAGTGACCAGGGTACCCGAGCTAGGAGGCGTGCCGATGGGCTGTGGTAAACGGCCTGCATGCATTCCCCTTGAAAGCCGGTCCAGCGAGAATTGATCTGTTTGGTTTAAACAATTGATAACAATGGCGCATACAATCAATGAAATAAATGGACCACAACAAGCTAAGTTTATAAGCGTGCTTTTAATCTGATTTGGCGGACGAAGACAACGTATATCGAAAGGGAAATGGGATTTGTAAAAGGGGGACATTATCTGTTTGAGGTACATGTATACACAATGAATTATACGATCGGAGCATGTGATGCGCTTTGCACATACTGTGCAGTCTAGCCTGTGATTTCATGTCATATTAAATGCTTTTCCAGAGAGCAAACCATTAAGGCTGGCTGTGTTAGCGTTATTGCACTTTTTTCTCTCTCATGCAAGAAAGCTTGTTTTACGTGCAAATATTAAAAAGCGAATCTGGCATTATCTCACTCAAAAGAGGACTATAACGATCCAATAAAAAAGAGTCCGAAAAAGTGTATGGAACTACTGCTTAACTAGCAAACACAAAATATATTATGGTGATGTTGCTTTTTGTCTTACCTGAAGCTTAATAAACTAATCTGTTTTGTACTAATGTCGTATTATCAATTTAATTAAATACTTTCTTGCAGATCCGCACAAACAATAATCCCAACAACTTCACCCCCAACTTTTCAGAGAGGAACTGTCACCTCAAATTGAGTGCAGATATAACAGAAGAACTACTCAGGAGACAACAGATTATAATTTCTGTTGCAGAAAAAGGTGAACAGCGAAAAAAATAATTTGATGTCAACCAGCCATAAACTGAAAGTTCACTAAACAGACAAACACACACACACGCACGAACGCACACAAGCCCACACACATGCATGCACGCACGCACGCACGCACGCACGCACACACGCACGCACGCACGCACACACACACACACACACACACACACACACACACAGAAATTACCTGACACTCGATTTCCATGGAGACGTAGCGAGGACTCTGCACAAACTCCTTCACGCACTGAACAGAGACCACATCCCCCTGTTCTTTGGACACATTGCTGAGACTAGCGTTAGGAATAGGGTCTGGGTCTCCACATTTTGCCGGAAGTGACGCACAGCGGAAGGCGCCGTTGCCTTGTGGGACACAGAATCCTGCCGCACCGCACGGTCGGGAGCCGCTGCAGCTGTTGACGGAGGTGGGAGGAGGGGGGAGAACAATCTGTTCCAACCATTGTGGAGAAGTTGTCACGGTGACCGTGTCAGCATCTGAAGCAAGATGGTCTAAGATTTAAGCCTCAGCCAAAATTAAGGTAGACACAAGGTTAAGTAGAGGTTACATGCCGAGTCTCAGTGATTATTAAAAATAATGGTCGAAGTTAGCGGATCATGAAAAATGCGAGCTTTAGCGAGCTTTTTCATGACCGCGAACTGAGACCATTATTTTTTATAATCACTGAGACGAGGTGTGTAACCTCTTTATTCCTCCTTTCTTCAGTTATTCAAAGAAAAGAGGAGGTTTTTTGCGAAAGTTTGATCGAATCCTATTCACTCAACCAGTCAACCTGCGCAGGCGATCGATTAATGCGCGGTTGTATAGTTCCGTGCAAATCATTCCATTCTGTTAACACTTCTTGTCAGTTTTCCTATTTTGGACTAAAATCAAGTACACAGATATGCTGTTATTCTGCTGTGGCGGCAAAGGCAGATATTGTGTGTTCTGTATATGTTTTGGTATCGCTTAGGATAATGTTCTTTCGTCAAATGGGACTAGCAGACGAACTTTTGCACCCGTGTTCCAACGTTAAAAACTGTATGAAGTTCAGTTTTCTGGGGAAAATAGTGTATGAAACCGCTTTATGTTGTTTAAATTGATGAGATGTGTGCATTTGGTTGCGTGTGATCTGTTTATTAAATGAAATATTGTTGAAAACTGACCGTCGGATTGCAGTCTGTTGTCGAAGAAACCATAGACCTATCTGAGTGAAAAGAAGGGGAACTACTCTTGTCGCTAGACAAAGTATGAGTTACTTGCCTTGCGGGAAATTGCTTGTGATGAACGTTTGAGCACGGCAGATCTAGATTCAGAAAACAACCGAACTCATGGATTTTACATGGAGATTCATGTGTTCAGGCCTGTAGTTGTTAATTTAAATGCGGTATGTTTGTATTGTTTGCTCCAGAGATGTATACTTCGTACATTAGAGCGTTCGGAACTTTTCAGTCGCAAAAAGTAGTACCGAAACAGAACAACTTCTCAACACTTTGAACTATCGAGGATTCAGGCTGTTGCTGGCTCGTTATTTGTTTGGTTGCTGGGTCATTATCGAAAAATAACTACCCCTAAAAGTTTACAGAGGTAAAGAAGCAGAGGGGGGAATAAATAGTAATAAAGGGAAGGATATTTAGCGCACCGAATATAGACATCAACAGTAAGTGAATGCTCTTGGCCAAAAGAGAATAGAAAGCTTCGAATGAGCAAGCGACTTTAAAAAAAAAAAAAAAAAAGATTCGTTTAAAACAGTTAGTGGATACAAGAACTCGCTCTGGTGGCTTCGGGCTAGTGAACCCTCGGACTAGTGAACCCTCGGACTACTGGACCCTCGGACTAGTGTACCCTCGGACTAGTGAAACCCTCTCGGCGAAGCAAATTTAAATGTCTTTGCCTGATCGGTGCAAATAAAATCAGTTGTAGGTTTGCTTGGTTTAACAACACTAGCTAGACTTCATGTAAAGTTCTGTTAAAATAAATTCTAAGACTAACAGACAACACCGTTACACGTCCAAATTCAAATCGTTTGCATGGTCGCTGGATCTACAGACAGACACATCTCTTTCTACACAAGGCGTTAACCTTCACCGGGTTACGCTTTGGACTACACAGTCCGGATTATGTGGGTCGTGTATGACCCATACTTTCTAGAGAACGATTCAACGTAAAAAGTCGCGATATAACCTTGAATGGTTGAAAACGACGTTAAACACCAAATAAAGAAAGAAAGAACGTAAAAAGCATGGGTCGTACACGACTGGGGATAGCGATACACGTTTTACGGCTCTTTGCAGAGTATGGTTCGTACACGACCCACGCCATCCAAATAAGAATAAACATCGTAAATTTTATTTTTTAAATTCCATGGGTCGTTCACGGCTCACAACATCGGGACTGTGTAGTTCAAATTATGTCATCATTTATTTGTGTTAACAAAGACAATCCTTCAAAACGCGTTTGATTGGAATGTTCTATGGTGTTTGAGGATTACATGAAGTCTCAATCAAAAACTCCCAATAGGTTTAGAAATACGGACACTTTTGTGAGGCACTGGGTCGTCCACGACCCAGGAAGCACGGTAAAGGCTAGGCAACCTACCTTCAACGTGGCTGGAATGAAGAACACAGTTGACTCCACCATTGCCCGTGTTGTCGAGATAACTGAAGGATGTGCACAATTGCCGGTACCAGCAGACTCTCTGGCACTGTTTCTTGTTGGACATACTGTAGACTCCGATGGTGTCCAGTCGTTCTTCTGGTGTTGCAAATACCATCAACACATCTTGATCAAGGAAGAAGAACGCGCACAGTACTGCAGTGAAGAGATGAGTTGGTATGGAGAGTTGATTCTTCTTCATCTTCGCTGTGGAGTTTTCTTCTTCTTCTTCTTTCGTAGCCCGCAACTCACCCGAGCACTCAGTTATGGT